>NW_028278067.1:0-173091 GCF_059751315.1 Micrasema longulum | reverse complement strand
TTTACTTATAAACACGCTTTATAAGATAAGTTACTGATGCATACTTCAAATAATTCAAGATTATGATTTTGCAGGGTTCAGCGAGTGAAAGTACCCTAGTGGGATTACTGGCTGCCAAACAGAGATTAGTGACGCGCCTAACAACACAAAACCCAGAATTGGACATAAACATTCTCAGGACAAAGTTCGTTGCCTACACGTCAGAAGACTCCAACTCCTCAGTAGAAAAAGCTGGACTCCTCGGAACAGTTCCCATGCGTCTGCTGCCTTCTGACGACGACTGTCAACTCAGAGGGGAGACCCTGGAAAGGGCGATCGCTGAGGATAAAAAGAAGGGCCTAATACCTTGCTACGTGGTTGCAACTTTAGGTACAACAGGAACCTGCGCCTTCGACCGAATAGACGAACTCGGTGCTATATGTCAAAGAGAAGGGATTTGGATGCACATAGACGCGGCCTATGCCGGAGCAGCTTTTATTTGCCCGGAATACCAATACCTCATGAATGGTGTACAATACGCGGATTCCTTTAATTTCAACCCTCATAAATGGATGCTGGTAAATGCCGATTGCTCAGCATTGTGGGTAAAAGATTCTCACGACTTGATCAACGCGTTCGATGTACAGAGGGCATACCTTAAAGATAACGGATCAGAGAAGACACCCGACTATCGCCATTGGCAGATCTCCCTCGGCCGCCGCTTCAGGGCGCTAAAACTCTGGGCTGTACTCAGACTGTACGGAGCCTCCGGAATCAGAAGTCACATCAGAAAACATTGCTCTCTAGCCGACCACTTCAAGTCTCTAGTGCTGGCGGATAAGAGGTTCGAAGTCGTCACTAACCCAATATTAGGCGTAGTTTGTTTCAGACTGAAAGGTAACGACACCCTGACTAAGGCCCTTCTTAACAGACTCATGGAGAGAAAAAACATATTTCTAGTATCGTGTTCTTATAAAAACGATTTCATTCTTCGTTTTGTTGTATGCAGTAGATTATGCGAATTGCGAGATATCGAATTTGCTTGGAAAGAAATACAAAGTCAAGCTACCACGATATTGGATATAGCGAGTGATGCTGACGTAGAAATACTCGGAAGCAAATTGGAAAAAATAGATATTTCTGACAAAGTGAATCCTATTAATGAATTCATTATAACATCGGCTGCGGAGGAAAAATCAAAATAAGATTCTTGTAAATAACATGAGTGTGTAAATAAAGTTACCTAAGTTGATTATAAAAAAATACGATTACCTATAATAAATTAAAAGAGAATAACAGTGAAGAATGATTTGATTGAATATAAGGTATAATAAGTGATTAAAAAAGACATAATGTATTATAGGAATAATAATTCATTATGGATATGTAGGTACCTACTGTGAATTTTAAAACTTTTATAATATTTTCTTGTTTTAAAATTTAAGAAATACGAAATCGTGTTTTTTGTGTAGCTATTATTAAATATATTTAAGCCCATGTTTTTTCTTCCATTACCTAATCTACATACCTGTACCATATACCTTTTTAAAAAAATACATTAGTATTAATTTCGAATCGAATCCGTAACGTCCACAACTCCAGATACCAAGAGAGATTCAGAAGGTACTAAAATGTCTTTCCATTGATTTTATTTACATTTAAAACCGCAAGAAAAGAAATAAGAAATTTTATTATTTTAAACCGCATTGTCATGATCTCTTCCTAAGTTTCTTGGTCACATATATAGGGACATAAACTAACAAAGTAGTATTTTCCACATAATAAATTTTATTATCTCCAAAGGGCATCACAATCATCATCATCATCAATCCCCTATCCACATCCAGTGATGCGTAGGACACTGCATCAACGGCCAATTGATCAGTTGATACACGAAGTCAAGATTATCAGTCTTGCGCTTTATTTCCAAACCAGAGACTATGAAATATTACAGTGAATTAACTGTAAAATTCATTTCATGTCGATCTTGGCGGAAATCAAATACAGCACCTCAGGTATGGTTGGCAAACGCTCTAACCAGCTTTTTAGCTAGGATTCAATCATTATATGAGAGCAACCACCGAGTCGAAAAGTTATTGTTATATTTCACCAACAGAACAGTATTCTCAGTTCCGCCTGCGGTGCTATTCTGAACCGCTCTCGCGGCCGTAGAAAACACTTTTATCTCGTGTATTTACATACAAGATAGATAAAACCATAGTGTACATAAAAATATATATTATTATTTTATTTCGAAGATGTCACTATAATAGGGAAATATCACAAAATACGAACACCAATAAATCGGGCGGCCTCCGTGGTGTAGTGGTCAAGACGCTTGACTCACGCACGGAAAATTCCGGGTTCGATTCCCGGTGAGAACACAAAAATTTAAAATGTGATTTTTCTCAAGCCTGGGTGCTCTGTGATGTAATTCACCACTGTAATTAGGCCTCCTGGCCTGTTGTGGTGCAAAAAAATGTAAAAAATGTAAATGTAAATATAAATGTGTAATGAATTTCGAAAAATTCATTGTATTTTGAAAATCAATATGAATATTGTGGACAAATGTTTTAATACATAACTTTTAAAATAAAATTATCGATTAATATAATGAAAATTCAATCATTATACACCAGCGACACCTAGGAGCGTGTATCAACTTTATTATGGTCTGATAAAATTAAATGTTACTTGTGGATTTTTATCCACGACCATAACAACTTGTTTCTTGCGTAAACCTATTTCATACAATTATAACATCAACTAGTTTACAAAATGTATATTTATTTATTTAATACGTTTATGTATATTACAATTTATGTATTTCAAGGCAAACATAAGACGAAAAAATTAACAGTAAAATATATCGTTCTCGTGGTACACAAGATAGGGCGCTATGTGCATCTTTATATTTGATAAAATGGATAACTTTTGATGTTATTTTTTTTTACTCAAATTTAGTTTCTACTTTTTTTTTTAAAGGAATGACCCGCTAAGACTCTATTTTAGAGCACCACAACACCACAACACCCAGATCAATTGAGAAGAAAATCTTTCATGGATTTTTTTTCTTGCAACTGGCGGGAATTGAACCCTGCGACGCCAGTTTCACAGTCGGCCGTCTAACCAACTGTGAATTCTTTCAATAATGTACATAGAGCTCTGCATTGGTACTTAAATCGCAGAGTAAGTACATAAGTAATAACATAACCATGACATAACACTTTAGGAACAAAGAAAACTTGCAGATTATTTTATGTTGACCTTGCTGGAAAACTCTATTTTCTTTTTCAGGATTTTTTCCTGAAAGAAATCATCTAGTCGATAACAAAAATTTCTTCATTTTTGCTAGAAGAATTTCAATTTCGCCTCGTGGTACGGCAGAAAGAAAAATTACATGTAATTTTTGCGCTTTCACCAGAAATTAAACCTGGAACCATCCGTGCACGAGTCAAGCGTCTAAACCATGAAACCAATGCTTAATGAGTAAATATTTAGCCTATCAACAATGACTTAAAGGCCCCTGCCTGAGTCTTCAAAAATGACCGCGTCACCAGCGTACTCCAGATCACATTTTTTGTGAAGAGGAGATCGTTTTTTTTTAAAATAATTTTTAGATAGGAGTTGCATTATTGACCATGCTTATAATGTGAAAGGTTTATATTTCACAAGTGTATTTTGTTTCTTGGCTACCTATATATCTAAGTAGTGTTGGGAAAGGTGGGGAATTTCGGCATTGGACCCTTATAGGAACTTTTCAGCGTTTGCTTAATGAAAAGAAAACCACAGAAAACTCATTCAAGAGAAGCAAGACTATTGATAGATATCAGTAGACCTACCGTTTCACTTAAAGAGGTCAAGGCATTTTGTGTCCTCTTATCGTTTACTGTCCTTATAACCTGTACTATCCTAACCATGAAAGATACTACCTCTTATGATAAGTCATTATGACTTATTACGGAATGGATGTGCTTAAGCACATCTAAGGATCCTTACCAACACTTCTGCATCGCACCTCCATGTTATGGCTGTAAAGGGGGCATTGCATCAACAGGTGGGTACATCTTGGGAGATTTTATTATCACATGGTCAGCAGCTGTTGATCTCGAAAAGTTTAAAACCCTCATGGCCCAGGAGTATTTGTGTGAGTTCGCAGCTCATACGCTGTTTTTTATTGAAATCAGAGGCAACAAAAATTGAATTCGTTTTCTGTTCTGTCAAATAACGTTCGTTCCAGAATTGCAGAGTCCTGTTTCTTATTTTTATTTTAGCAAAACAAAGTGAAAATTCGGAAACACCAAATCGGGGGCTGACCTTTTGAGCGTAGCTTCCCGACCTTTTTTATCCGCTCTTTCGTTGAATAGAATTTCGGTGTGTCCTCTTACCCATCAAATATATACATTTCGTGTTAGAGAAGATAGATATTTCTCGGTCTGGTATTGACTTTCTTAATATGAAATCCATATGGATTATGACTAGGAATGGTGCGAGAACGCAGCCTTATTGAACTCCGGTGGTGACTTCAAACCACTCTGTAACAATATCGTTAATTATAATCTGGCATTCGCTATTCAAGTGAGAGTCTTTAATTATTTCGCCAATGTTTATAGTTTTTGGGTACCCCAATATGCTTCTTGTATTTTCCAGAGTGTAGGCCTGTGCGAACTATCAAACGCCTTTTCTTAATATACAAAGCGTGAACCCAAGGAACAATTTACATCATGGTTTTCCTCTATAACACGGCGTATATTGTGGATATGATCCGCACAAAACCGCCAGGTTCTCACTTAATACCTGCATTATAGGGGCTCGAACTTTTGTCAATATAATTATATAAACAAGCACCTTCCCCGGTACATTAAGTAGCGTAATGCCACGATAGTTGTCACAGCTTAATAAATTACCCATTTTTTATAATTCATACTCACGAGTAAAACAAACATGGGTATAATATATTATGTACGAATGTATGTATGATTTTTTTTGTTTATTTAAAAATTATCGGTAAGTTACTGTGCATTAAAAAAATAAACAATGTGTGCGCGAAAAGCCAAATCAATAATTTTAATTCATCAAGATAAAAAAGCTATAAATCATATCGTGTATATAAAGTTTACTTTTGAAACACCCGGAATGAAAATATTTTTGTTTCTGTCATAAAAATATTATTGAATGTGTATTTTTAAATCATAACAGTTGGTATTAAATGAAATAGGGAAATTTGAGTAGTACCTGTTTAATTAGACGATTACAGCTTTTAACAAGAAATGTATACGTAACAAAATTTATACATTTACGTATGAAATACGTGTTGGTCCCAAAAAATATCATAAAACATATATTACAAAGCACATTTTTATTGCATACATTCGCACCCACATTCTATTTGTAATTTAAAATTTCCTGTCATAGGAACTAACATTTAAGACCGTGTCTATTGATTGACAAACATAAATATGGTTTCGTGTTATTGTATTATGTACATAGGTGTACATAATTGATATACCCATGATTTCGATGTAATATATTACAGAAAGTAGATAAAATGTCCAGTTTTTCACTTTGTGACACTTGTTTAATGTAATTCCTTTTAACATTCCTAGTTTTAACATTGTAATATAATAAATATCATACATTTAATAAACGATCACAAAATCGGTAGTATTTTTTTCCTGATGCTTAGCACCCAAATTAATCTCACAATTTATTTCAATAAATTACTACAACATTTGTTGCGACGCTTAAAAAAATCACAATTTAATAACATGCAAATTAATACTTACAAGCGCATGCTAGACTATATTCTAACATTTTAATATTGTTTATAACAGTATTTCGCATACATGGGAATATAATATATTACTTTTATTTATTGGTCGGGTATTATTCTTCAAAGTGTCGAGTAATACTGTGTAGTAAGTGATCCATCGAGTTGTTAAACCTTTCCTAGAACTTCATCAGCACTGTCAGCGACCTCCTTCCAGGAGATGTCGATATCTTCCTTTTCGCTGAATCTGGAGCACACAGCCATTCGCAAGAAATACGTTTCTTTGATCTTAGACGGCACGAGATGGATTTTTCCGCGGGCGTTTATCTTCTTGTGGAGAGCTTCATTATCCTCGTTACCTCCTTTCAGTCTGAAGCAAACCAGTCCCATGATGACATCTTCGACTACCTCGAAACGAGCATCAGCCTTGCAGAGGTCTTCGAATTGGTGAGCTAGGGCGATTTGCTTGCGGATATGAGCTTGGAGGTTAGCGACTCCGTACAGTCTGAGCACGAACCAAAGTTTGAGAGCGCGGAACCTTCTGCCGAGAGGAATTTGCCAGTGGCGGTAGTCGGGGGCAGAGCCCTGCATGTCGTGTTTCAGATAAAGCGGATCCACGTTGAAGGCATTCACAACCCAGCTGGGGTCCTTGAGCCACATGGCGGAGCAGTCAAAGTTTACGAGCATCCACTTGTGAGGATTGAAGTTGAAGGAATCAGCCGTCTCGATGCCCTTCATGAGGTAGCGGTACTCGGGGCAAATGAAAGCGGAGCCAGCGTAGGCCGCATCCACGTGCAGCCACACCCCCTCCCTATTGGCAACAGCGCCCAACTCTTCCAAAGGATCAAACGCGCAAGAACAAGTCGTGCCGAGAGTTGCGACAACCTAGAAAAATATTGTAATTATTTTTTGTATCGTTAATGAATTGCATCACGAATTCCATGTTGACATCTAAAACATAGTTTCACACTTACATAAAAGGGAATCAGCCCAGCCTCTTTATCCTGCCGAATAGCATCCTGTAGTGTGGTTCCCCTCATTTTTCTCTTTTCATCAGAATCCAAGAGACGTAACTTCACTCCTCCTAAGAGACCCGCTCGCTCGACTGAAGAATGAGCTTGATCTAAAAAAGCATTTATAATTATATACCTACGAGTATTTTAATACACTTTAATATAAGATAATGTTTTTTTCTATATTGTAAAAGTTTTAACTGTGGTGGTACAAAAATAAATACTCATGCCTAGTTCTACTAGATTATACCTGCTGCAAAACTTTCAAAAACGAACTTCCTTGATTTGTCCTTAAGATACAGTATTGTTAACTTATTTTCAAATTATTATGCATTTATGCATCAAGTAATGCTTCGATGAACTTTTTTTAACTATGGACATTAAATAAAGTTCTAAATCGGCACATTTTTTAGATCAATATTGATTTAACTTGGTTGATTTGTTTAATTTAACCTTCCCCAATATTACATAACAGCCATATTTAATTTCTCACCGCAAATTATTTTGAATGTTATGACATCGTGGATTCGTGGACGAGGTGGATTTTTGATATCAACCTTCTAAAATTAAGCTACTCTGGAAGTGATCTCAGTTCCACTTTCAATGTTCTGTTGAGAAATAATTGGTTTAGTAGCGAACATTGATTCAATTACCAGAGCGAGGCGCTTCGCTTGGTACAAGCATAATCCGTGTACACGTACTAAGGGTGGCCATTGTAGGAACGCTCTTATGAATGTTTAGCTTGAATATCATATAATACAAATATCTAATGAAATATAATAAATAATTTCCTGCCTACCAAAATACTTTTATTGAAACGTTTCTTCGGCACGGGTCATCCCGAAATGATTACCTATACTTTTATGTGTTTTTAGAAATAAATAATAAGGATGTTCAGTGCTTCGGGAAATTGGATATAAAAATATTTTCTTACACGCAGTAGGTTTTTCGAAAACGTACAAAATGATTTGAATAAAAATGAACTACGTCACAAGTTTTTGTGATGGTTTCACGAATCAGCAGAACTCACCGACTAGAATTTGTGACATCACAAGCGGAGTAATTTCAAAATTACAAAACTTTGAAAAATCATACCACTGATAATACGATAGATATATTTTTTATGTTTTGGCTGAGTTTTGTAGTCTATTAAAAAATAAGAAAAATAAAAAAACCATTGAACTTCTTCATTCTGCAAAGACTTTATGTAGTATTTGAGTAAAAACAATACAACAATACGTAATCCGTGCTAATTTTTTTAAAAAGGGGTATGTATTCTCTACTTGAGGGAGTGCAGATATTATCCACGGCTTTATCCCACTGAGTTTATCAAAGGTATGCTTGGATACAACCTTCTGGGGTTGGTAATAACTCTGGTAATAACTCTCATTACAACAGTTTAAAGACTAGGGCCTCGATTACTAGGGGATATTGATGGGAAGTTAACAGTATTATATTGGTTTATTTGATGTCCCGACTACTCTCCAACAACAGAAATAATGAAATTCTGTTTCTCGGTCATCATAAGACTAATTATAGTTGCCATGCGCCTCTATCCAGAATAATTAGATTTGTAAATGAAAATGAATCTTGGTTAACGGAAAGCATTTTTGATAGGGAACTTTTTGATCAACGTTACCAAGTTTTTCAACGCGATCGAGGGGGGGGCGCACGTGGTGGTGGTGTGCTTGTAGCAGTCCGTCGTGAATTTTGTGCAAAGCAAGTACATTGTATCAATACAATCAATGAACTTGTGTGGGGTTTTCTATCTGGAAGAGTATCTGGCAAAAAAACACACATCGTATGTACATATATCCCCGGTGGGTCGACTTACTCCTGTTTGCTTCATTCTTTTTAGAACACAATCAGTGATAACAGTTCTGCTACGGATGATTTTATAGTTATGGGCGATTTCAATATACCCAACTTGATTTGGAGTAAACGTATCGGCCATAATTACCTTTTCCCATCTCACTCGAGTAATGCTGAAATAACTTTATTTATTGACACAATGGCTTTAACAGGCCTAGATCAATACAATCACATTCTCAATGAAAATGAAAGGACCCTTGATCTTATACTATGTAATAGAGATATAAAGATATTGCGTTCAGATTTTTCATTGGTAACGAAGGATAGTCATCACTCCACAATTAATGTTCAACTAGAAAAAACAACGACTCATCGGTTCATCGATTGATCGCATACAGTGTTTTTGTATCATAAGGTGGATTACTATGCTATAAAACTGGGTCTTTCTCAAACGGATTGGCCTACTTAATTATGCTCTACTTTAAACTTGGATGATGCTTTAACTGGCTTTTATAATACACTTTACGAAGTAATTGAAGACTTGGTTCCAAACACAATAAGTAAAAACAAAAAATACCCAACCTGGTACACCCCTTCTCTTATTAATGTAATTAAAGAAAATAAGATGCACAAAAAATGGAAACAATCAAACTGTATTATGGATTATCAAGAGTTTAAACTTTTAAGGTCTAGACAAAAGAGAATTCAAGGAACTTGCTTGAAACTTCTTATTAAAAACAGAGAATGACAAAAATAGAGACAGAAAATGTTTTTGGGGATACATTAAAAATATAAAAAAAGTAAACGCTATTCCAAAAGTAATGACTTATGCTGGTGAAACTATTGAAAATTGTTATGACGTATGTGAATCATTCTCTAAATACTTTAATTCTGTTTTCGATAGAGAAACAAGCGTACACAGTTTATTTAATTTGGATTATGCTCAACGCAATGTAATTACCGATGATAATCTAAGTAGTATTTGCATTAACAAAGACATTGTTTTAAAATACATTCGAATGCTAGATGCAAACAAAGGCCCTGGTAGTGACCGGATACCTCCAGTATTCATTATTAATTGCGCTCATGAATTGTCTCTTCCTCTTGCTCTTATTTTTACAAAATCACTATCGGAAGGATTATTTCCAAGCAAATGGAAGGAAGCAAATATTGTACCGATTCATAAAAGTGGGGATAAAAATTGCATCGAAAATTATCGCCCAATTTCCATACTTCCAGTATTTAGTAAAATGTTCGAAAAACATATTTATGATCAGGTCTATACTCATTTGTCACGGAACTTTCCCGAACAGCAGCACGGCTTTCTTAGAAAACGATCAACAACAACTGATCTAGCAGTATTCACTCAATACATTTTCTCTCAATTTGAAAATAAAACTCAAGTAGATGCTATATACACTGACTATGCGAAAGCCTTTGATAAAGTAAACCATCTTACCCTTTTATTAAAGATCAAACATCTGGGTATTCACGGAGATCTTTTGCGATGGTTAACTTCTTATTTGACAAATTGCTGTCAATCTGTTGTAATCGGTGGCTTCTGTTCAAACTTTTCTTCTATACCATCAGGAGTGCCCCAAGGTTCACACCTCGGGCCACTCCTTTTCAATGTCTATATTTATGATATCAGTCAATTTTTCAAATTTGCACAATTAAGTCTTTTTGCCGATGATACGAAAGTACACTCACCTATTAATAATGATCAAGACAGTATAAATCTTCAAGAAGACCTTAATAGATTAAACACATATTGCACTAAAAACAGATTGTCTATTAACATTAAAAAGTGTCAGCAAATTTATTTTTACCGCATTCGTTCTAAAAAAATAACTATTCATATAAAATCAACGAGTTAACTATAAATTCTTCTACGGAAGTCCGTGGCCTTGGTGTTGTACTTGATAGTAAACTTACATTTAACAAACATATAGAAAATACTGTAGAAAAAGCTTACAAAATGTTAGGGTTTGTCATACGATCAACCAAACCTTTCACAAGAACTGACGCATTAAGAAAACTTTTTTTTTTTATATGTACGTAGTGTCCTCGAGTTTGGTTTGCCGATTTGGAATCCTCAATATAATACTGACAAAAATCGTACTAAACATGTTCAAAACTATTTTCTTAGACAATTAGATTTCAAAAATAATGTTTCATTCTCAAGTAGGACTGAGTCCGCTAATTTTCACAAGGTTCAAAATCTCGCAACTCGGCGTACCATGTTGGATATGAGCTTGCTATACAAAATTGTTAATAACGTAATCGATAGCCCAGAAATTATTAGAGGCATTTCATATCGAGTCCCTGTCCGTAGAACTCGTCAATCTGTACTCTTCGACATTCCTAACTTAATGACCAATTATTTAAAAAATAGCACTCTACGAAGAATACAGATAACCAATAATGACAGTTTTAGTGACATCGACATACTGCATTGGAAATACCATATTTTTATCAGATCTGTTAAAGACATTTTTATTTTATCTCCTGCTTGACTTTTAACTTTTAATTTGTTTTTTAATTTTATCTTTTAATTTTATCTTTTTAATTTTAATTCTTAATTTTAACTTTTAATTTAAACTTTTAACTTAATTTTAATTAAAACTTTTCATTTTAATTTTAATTTTAAACATTTGATTTCAACTCTTAATTTATACTTACATCTACTACCTGCATCTAATAATTTATTGTTGGTTGTGATTTTTTACAATTAAATTTAAATGTTCATGGAAGCAGAGAGAGAGGGAGGAAAGTAGAGTAGCTTTACAATGTCTTCTCCTTTATATGAACTTTTTATATTATATTTTTATTTTTACTTTTTTAGAATTCAATTATTTTTCCCCTCTCCTCGTGCATTCATAATTAATTAGTGTGAAATCTGTAATTGGTCTTACTTTTTTTAATTGTTCTTTTGTACCTTGTTTTATATAAAGACTGTATGATTTCATTAATAAATAAATAAATAAAATCAAGAACTTAATTATTTTAATTGTAAATTGTTTTCATTCTCACAATATATGCATCTGTTTATTATTCTTTCGTCATCCATTCATTCCACGTTCCCAAACCATATTAGTGATCCTTTAAATAAACTTTATTTATAGGAACTGCAACTGCATAAAATTACCTATCGCTTTTACCATTTGACAAAAAGAATATAATAACGGGTGATCTTATCCCATCTACCCTTGTACATTAGACATTGTGGTGTGTACGTTGTCATGGTTAAAATTGTACTTTTTTTAGTATATTCTAAAATACGACACCGTGTGCAAATTTTAATGCTTGCATAGGTGTTCTCTTCTTCCTGGCACTCGCCCAACTCATTGTCTAAGTATTTTTATTTATTTTAATTATTTTGAATCTTAAATAGGGCACTCATAAACATATTCTTATGTGTGCTCTAATAATAACAATGTACATATATTTCATTTATAAGTTGTTAAACACATATTTCTTAACCTTCTGTTTGAATTTTAATGTTTTATCCCATGCTGCATCAGTATGCTGTTGGGGTCGACACTTCTCATTCTAACGTTGTATATTCTTCGTTTCTGGGAGTCGCTTTCATCTAAGCCGTTTCTGTGCAGGATTTTGGAGCATCGAGTTATTCAGGAGTTCTTTGGTCTTCCTCTGGATAACTGTCGAGGAAGATCCACAGACATTGCCTTACCGCATGATCTGCTGATCTCCGACTGATGTGCCCGTACCATATCTGCTCTCTCGTGTCTATTTCTTGTTCAGCAATCAAAAAATTTGTGTAAATTTTAACATTTATACTTACTGGAGCAGTACCCGACCAACTTGGGTATGATATCCTCATCTTTCCAGCCCGGGTTGGCTTCCTTCAGCTGCTGCAGGACCTTGGCCTTGGCCCCCAACAGGGCTACCAGGGTGGCCTCGCTGGCCGTGCCCTGGATGACTCCGCCCCCGCGCCCCCCCGAGCAGGCCAGGAACTCCGCGGGGAGGTCTAGCATCTTGCCCAACCAATCTAGCATAACGACCTCCAGCTCCGTGCAGGCGGGACTTGCGATCTAAGGGTAGAAACATAAATATAACCTCAACAGCGACAAGAAAACATTTAGGACAGGTATTTTGGAAACGTCTGAAGTGTCAATAACTTTACTTATACCTTTTCGATCGTCCCCACCTCCAACCTTTTCCGTCCAGCCCATTTCACACGTATCGTCTGAATCCACACGGCACGGTAAAACTAGGGCGGATGAATATTTATTATCCTGCAATCTTTTATTTATTTAAAATTTATTTAGCGGCTACTCAATCTATATAAAGATCTGCCGAAAAATCGAGTGGAGATTAGTCGGCCTTAAGGTGCACAGATTATTGCATTTTCCTGGCGTAAAACAAATTTTTTAAAAATAAATAAATTGCGCCCCAATAAATATCAATCCACCTGTGTTATTTTACTGTGCCATGTGGATAATTCTCATGGCGAGAAATGGGCCTGTTAATACTTTCTAGTCGTAAATATACTGCTCTGCTTACAACTCTTTTCCCACATATCCTGAAATTTAATTTAATAATTGCCATAAATTTTATTTGAAAAAAAACATGGAATAAAAAAGTACCTGTCAGCTAGCTTCTATTAACCTCTGAGATACCTTGCCATTGATATCATAAAATAATGCGGTAAACATTTTTTTAATTTACTCTATTTTTCACACACTATTAAAAACAAGTCCCGCAAAGTAATAATGACTAAGCATTTTGAGGAGAAGTAAAGCCAGTCTCTTTTATGATAAGTAGACAAAAAAATAGTTTGTTTAATTTTTTAATGAGTTTGAGTTTGTTTAATGACAGGTCATGAGACCTGTAAATGCCTAGACTTTCATAAGTTTTCCCTCTCTGTTGCAAGAAATTTAGATCTTATCAATTGATTTTAGCCAACATTTTGAGTGTGTCCAAATGTTTACTACTGGACCCACCCTTTATAAAGAAAGTTATAGGTTATTAATATTGAAATGTATTGCAACATGATGGACATACATACTTAAAATATCGTTGAGTAAACCAACCTGATGGAGTAAAAAAATGAAAAAGTATATTCAAATGATTTTTTGCCCACATCAACAAAGGTTTCAGCTCTTCTACTTTACAAAAGTCAATATTATTTAATACATATGGATGGTTTAAACAGGCAGAATGGTGATGTTACACCATGTGTAAAATGACAGGTGATAAGCCTTGTCAATGCCTAGGCTTTCGTGTTTCCTTCTCAAAAATGTTCTCTTTCTCCATTGTAATATATGTATATGTCAATTCATTTTTAATTTACGTAGGCAATCTGACAACTTAACGTTATGGTGAATTTTATGGTTTTGAAAACCTTTGGGGATAAAATAATTCGTCGTTTAATTATGAATTGATAGTCCATTATATTGGTAAGGATAAATCCACCCCAGGAAATGAATTTCAGCCAGTTTCCGTGATACGTATTGATTCTTGGTGGAAGATTCAAGGCAGGAAGAAGGAAAGTTCACGAATTATATCTCCATTTTCGGGGTCAGAATTTACTTCATGAAATACATTATTTATGTTGGCCTCAAATACATTTATCTTCTCGAAGATAAGCTTGGATCAAATCGGATTCTCAACCTCTGGGTACTGTGATATATAAATATATACATATATTACGTAGGTCAAGTGCGCAAACTATTAAATTATCGAATGCTTTCTACTCTCTACTCTTTAAAACAATAGACGACTACTCTTAAAAATATAAGTTTTTCATTAATTCACAAGTCAAATTTACATATTTAATTTAAACTCATTTCAATTATTACCTTAGTTTTAGTTTTGTCTTGTGTTAGGTACATTAGTATCAGGATCAAAATGTATTTTTATTTTCGATTATATTTTTTAATATTTCTTATATAAATTATAGTCCACAGTTCATTGAAATCTTTAATGACCTTTGCTTATGTTTCCATGGAATTATTTATTCGTATTCGTATAAACCTTAGTTAGTAGGTACTCAGTTAATTATTTATTAAATTTTAAACGCTTTACTATCTGAACAACCGATAACAAACTGCTTGTAACTATAACAGTTGTGAAGAAAATAACGTAAAAATGTTGCATAGATACTCCATCCGGCACATCCTACTGTCGGCCTCCTCGTGAGGGCCACCGGGCAATGCAGCACTAACTTACTGTAGCAAACGGCAGGGGAGAAGGAGAGTCTTCAGCGCCTCAAAACCGAACTCAACTTGGCTAAGGGAAGGCAACTCCTGAAACAAAAATCGGGTCTAGCCGACCCTCAGGGCCCTTGCAGCCCAGATCTCGAGAGCGCGGGACCAATCGTTCAGTCTCTTTAAAACATCCCGATTACGAAAACACCATAATACGATTAATAATTATTTACTTTGTGGTTAACATTTATTTCTATAAATGTTGGTCAATATTTGTATATAACCATTTACCGACTTATTTTTTTGTTTTTATTTTTGACGATTCGGAAAAACTAGTGACGTCATGTCAAATAATTTTTTTTTCGTACATTTTCAAGATACATTGCCGTACAATGTAATGCTCTAATTTTCACCACACGTAAGAATATATTTTTATATCCAATTTCCCGTTGGATTGAACTTCCTCATTAGTATTCTGGCGAAGAGTCGTGTACGTTACGAAACCGGTAGACATATAAAAGTCGGTAAGTAGTCATCTACAAATAATAATTGACTTGCATTTTTACTACATAATATACGAGTAGTTTGCAATACGATTCTCAAACAACGCTAATTTCCTGCTCTTCAAAACTATATTGATAAAATTAATTAAGATAGTAATTTTGTTTATTATAATATTTTTAGTTTGCATTAAGGCCATATTATCATTCGCAAGGTCCCGAGGTCAGTTCCCGGCTGAAATATGAATTTAAAAACGTATTTTCACTTTTTTTAAATGTGTAAATTGCATTTCTTGTATGAATTCCGATCAGTGCGCTATTTTGGGAAATCAATAAAGATTATTTTTTTAATTTAAAGAAACAATATTTACTTCTGTAAATAATGCCCGTAATAAGCAGTTAAAAATTATTTTTAATGTAGCTACATTATTTCTTGAAAAGAAGTCAAGGCTATTTATAGAAGGTTTTCCAGAAAAGTAGGGCAATCTAGCGAGCATATATTATTACAATGTTTTTTTTCAATCTCAAACATACCTTTAGTTTCAGACAAACATTCTTAAGTTAAAATATTGTTATATTAATTTGATTATTACAACACTTTTTACTCTCACACGTAATCGTGCAAAGGGCATTAGATTAGTGATCCAAATAAAGTTATGTTCGATCAATTTTTAAACTAATATAAATAAACTGTGTGTCGGTATCCACCTCGAAATACAACGTGGTTAGCGCACTTGGCTACTGCGCATGAGGTCCTGGGTTAAATTCACGAGGTTGGCGATTGTGGGCTGGGGTGGAGCCATTTATCTATACAAGATCCATTAATTAAAGTTCAAAAAGCAATTATACGAATCATTTTCAAAAATCTACTTCTGTGTCATTCGGAACCACTATTTTAGAAATTAAAAGTTTTTAATGTGAAACAGTTATTTATAATGACCCTGTTAAAAGATGTCCATGATAAGAAACCACCTGGTTAAAATACACTCCAAAAAAAACAGAGCCACAACTAAAGGTAATCTTGTGGTTCCTCAAATGAAGACAATTTTTGCCCAAAGACATTCAAGTTATATATGACCTCGATGCTACGAGTGAGCTACCTCAAGAAATTACTCATTCTTTCAAAAATAAATTCCCATCTGAAGTTAAAGAATGGCTCATCAGAATTGGCAGAAGTCAGCCGGATGAGGTTCTAAGAATAGGAATTAATGCTGCCTCCAATCTTCAATATTCAATGTCTATTTTTCTTTCATTTGATTTGTATATTATTTTCATATCTGTTATTTTCTTTAGTTAGCTTTTTAGTTTTTGGAATTTGAACTGTTAGTTGCCTATTTAAAAAAATAGTTATTAATTTTATTTACTCTTTGGTCATATATTCTTTTATATCTTATAATTATTTTTTTCGTCTTAATTCGTTCATAATTTTTTTTCGTGTTTTATTTTTGGTATTTCTATATTTTTATTACAATGTACTCGTAGTACTATAATTGTTATTATAATGTAGTATAGTGTGTATATATATATAAATATAAGAAATGTAGCTTTAGAACGGGTATTTTTGTATCTAGTGAAGCTGCTATGATTATTTTTTTGCAATTCAATTCGATGTCAAACACTTATTTCGTATTACTGTATTTACTTTAATTTTTTGCCGATAAACGCCTTATTTCGGCACTGAACCTGAATATATTTCGTCTACAATGTTTGGTCGGTGAAATAAAAAAATTTAATACCCATGTAAAGCCGATGCAGGCGATCGCCCCGCTCAGCATGTCGGCCACGATAGCCGGGTAGCTGTTGGCCGTGGGGAAGTAGGCGTGAAAGCGCGGGGAGTGCCAGTGGGTGACTCCTGGCATGATGACCCTCTCAAGGTCCTCCATCACCGCCCTCCACTGCTCCGGCTCTTGGGGTGCCTCTGCCGGCACCAGCGGCCGCAGGTAGCCAGGCTCCACAGTGGGCAACACCCGCCTAGCAAAAAAGAAACATTCATAAATAACAGAGAGAGAAAACTGTTTTTATATGTAGGGGTTCGAGCTGTCAGTACGGTGGCAGTGACTCACATCATGCTGGAGGGTGTGATTCCATAAAATGCTGGGAACGCCCAGTTACATTCCACCGGCAACACTAAATCGCGTCCACGTCACGAATGGTGGGCAATCAGATCACTCTCATAACGACGTGATCACAGCAGATTACGAGAGTATGAAAGGCGAGTTTCGGGCAACTTCAAACCAGAACCAACCAGCTAAGGGAAGGTAACCCCGACAGAAAAAACCGTTAGAGAAGGCAACGGGAAACCACTCTGGTCATATTTTTCCAGGAATCACAGTACATAAGCAGTCGTCCTGGTTGCAGAATAAAAAAATAGCACGGGACAGAAATGCCTTCGCTGCAGTTAACCCCAAAGTCGTGGGGACCCGACAAGGCACCGGAAGAAGAAGAAGAAGTAGAATATGTAAGTCTAGGCTTTACAGGGCATATCATCTAACGCTGCTGGTTCAACTAGTCATATTGCGTATGTTTGAAAAACACTAAAAAAAACAAATGTCCTATCATTTGCTACCTAAAATATTTTTGTCAGATACCTTTTTACAAAATAAAAATAATTACTAATACATAATTTTGAATTTATTAGATTTTTTACTAATTGATTTAATTTCATAATGAAGATACCAGTCTCGTAGATATCGTGAAAGCGATAAAACCGGTCAGTATTCCCAATTTAAGTATCACTCGTCTTTTATTTTTGTTTAAACTTGCACCAAGAATTTTCAGTAACAAACTTGAATCTTTAAATATGCTATTATTGATTGAATCGGCATTCACTTCGTCACACTTCGTGATAAGTTATTATAAGAAAAAACTTTGCTGTTATAGTTACGCGTTTATTCTATGAAAAGAACCCAACTATAGTTTCGGGAGAGCCGTCTTCCCATCGACGCGACGGGTGATATCTACGTTCCATAGTGAAGTTGTTTTCTTTCCAAAGAATAAACGTGTAACGCTAATTTAATTGTTTATTTACTACCATTATAAAACTTTTATTTGCATTTATTTCACTGAAAATTTATAAATATGTAATACAATAGAACTTTGTTTACCCGAACTCCAGTCATCCGGATGCCAAACATCCAGAAAATAAAGATCTTTTAATAACAAACTACTGCTCGTGAAAGAGTTTCTTCGTCAAAGCAATTAACATTGCTGGAGATGTTTAAGTAATCAATATGTCTCTTTTTTAATGATCCCGTGTAAGTTGGATTCGTTTCGACGTTTCGGCTACTATTGCAGGAGCTTCAGAATAAACTGTGAGTTTTTGTAGAAAAAATATAAGCTTATGTACTAATAATTTGTACCGTGTCACAGTCGGCAGTAGGCACATTCCGTGTTATTTAAGTAGTGTGTAGTGCCAGGAACCACGTTGAGTTTAATTTCAGCCCGTCGTCATTGTTTATGTTATTTGGGTGTTTGTGTATTTCAATAGCCACTTTTATTGTTCGTGCACTGTAATTTCTAGGTTTATGCAAAATCTTTGGTTCAAAGCCGAAAATATGTCCTGTGTGAATAAAGTGTTCCGCTAATGCAGATTTTTCAGGGTGCCCAAGTTTACACGCTCTTTTATTGTCCTCAATTCTATTCTTTGATGTGCGCTCTATTTGCCCCAAAACATATTAATAACAGTGGCCGTGAAAACCTACGCACCCATTTATGTTTAAGTAAGTTTTCAATGTGATTCAAATTCGCTGTTTTATTTCAAAAGCGATAAAATAGGTATATTAGAGTAAATTTTGCGCTTTCTTTCAAACCATTGCCTTAATTCAATGGCCAATCTAATTATCCGCGTTTTTTCATATCCGGATAACGTCTGGTACTTGTTGATCCGGATAGTTGCAATTTTACCGTGTATTAAAAAAGGAATAAGGAAACAACAAATGCAAGAAAAAACGATTAAACGCAACTTTTTACCCCATCCACTAAATTGATTTCTCCGTAAAATAAACTCGACAACTCTTTACTGGTATTATAAGAAAAAGTTTTTCAGACATATTTTAAGGGGAGGACAAAAAACTTTTACTAAAATATTAAAACGAATACTTTTACAGCATTTGAACGGTGTCGATTTAATTAGTTTGTGTGCTTCGTTGCTAATTTGGCCAAGTTTTGCATTGATAACAAATTGCTTTCGAATTGGGCCGATATGAACGGAACGCGTATTTTTATTGTTACGACATTTCTCAATGTCTTACGACTTTCAAAAACGGTAACACTATCCGGTGGCCAGTTCCACTGCAGTCACTTCCACAATAACACAACTGTTGAATAATCTGGTGTAATGCTCCATCAAGGTCCCCAATCATACCGCTGTAGGTCATGGCCTGTACCTCGTTCGTACTAGAAAATCAGTTTCTACAATATTGGAATCGCCTTCAATTAGCTTATATCATTAATATTGCACACATTATGGAATGTTAATAATAATTAGCAACATTTATATAATTTGTTAATATCATGTAGATTTAATACTGCACTACCACAACTTGTTTCTAATTCGCCACGATCGGCGATCGTAAAACTACGACGCGTGTGATTTTCATGAGAGCGTTTTATTTATTTTTTTAATAAGTACTTACTAGTTTGTTATCAAATTATAAATTAAGTATAATTCATAATTCATAAATTGATAAGTACAAAAGTACTGAAATGAAAATGTTGCGGTGGGCAGGTTGTGTAACACGCATAGACAGGATCCGCAATGAGTATATCAGAGGGTCGTTCAAAATGGTACCTATTGCAAAAAACTGACGGAAAGCGGGATGAGATGGCATGGACACGTCATGCGTAGAGATGAGGACTATTCAGTAAGAAGAGCGCTCAATATCCCAGCTAAAACAAGAGATAGAGGTAGACCCCCAAGAACATGGCGGTCTACTATTGAGAAGAGGTTGGACAGAAGATCCTAGCGCTTGCTTTTCTGACCCTTGATGAACCGGCATATAGGGGGAGGGGGAATAAGATAACTACAAAAGTACCTATATCCTTTGTTACTTGGGATCCTTTTTTAAACTTTTTTTTTCAAACCTAGAATGTAAATAATGCCTATTGTTTTTTTTTTCCTAAAACTGTGATAATTTTTGAAAATATTTCATTATGTCCCTACCTTCTTTTGTCTAAAATTTTATCTTTATTAGTGTTTTTTTTAAATTTTATTCACAATATATTGATTTAGATCTATAAAACATAAATTAATTTGATATTTAAGTAAAAAATACGTATATTAATTAGATACATATCTCATATTCGATCTAGGTACGTATTAACTTTCGTAAGGAAACGCTGGAATTGTAATTTTGTACTTGTCATATAAAAGCCCTCTGGGCGTTTATAATAAATAAAGTCTTTATAAAACCTTTGAGGGATCAAATATTTTTAAAAGTCAATGCCGCATTTTACGCACATCCGTCGTTGTTCTGTGATTAAGATGAATTTTCCAAAACGGCTATTTACCTTAGTGTATATACATCTGCCTAGAACTAACAGAAAATTGCTGAAATATTTAAACGTTTGGGAAACCGTAAAATTTTATGTTCTTCTTTACAAAATTTTAAAAACATTTTTTTAACGGGGCTTTCAAAATAATAATAGTAATAAATAATGTTAAATTTATATTAAAAATCACAATGTGAAACTTAATTTATGTAATAGAATTAAGAATACAGGTAAATTAAGTCAGTTTTTGCTACCGTTTACGCAATTGCAAAATGAGGCAGATGACAATATCCGACATAAGCCTCACAAATCGCTAAACTTACCGTAAAGGAACAATAAAAGCAGTAGAGTTTGATTGAAATGAATTCACGGTTTATGGCATTGTAATTTGAAAAAGTAGCTCGAATTTTGGCAAAAAATTGTTTCAAGTATGAGCAAAGTTTGGGAAATACAATTTTGTGTATGAAATGGGACCAGAATCCAGGAGTACTACTCTGAATCACTCTCACAGCACGAGAAAAATGTTTTATCTCGTGTATTTTGTATGTAAATACACGAGATAATACGGCCGCAAGAGCGTTTGGAATACCAGCCCTGGACTAGCGTATTTGACTCGATGGCTACTCTCAAGTAAAAATTCTGAAAAAGTAAATAGAGTGGAGATGATTCCGCCTTGTAGTGTAGTGGTTGGCGTATTTGCCTACCATACTTGACGTCCCAGGTTCGATTCCTGGGAAGGTAGACATGTAATATTGATTTTAAAATAAAATACTCGCATAGATATTTTTGTTAATATTTAAAAACAAATATTACAAAAATAATGTGGACTTGTAAAACGCAATCATTAGAGAGCTAGAAACGTTTAATATAAAATTATAATATGTATTTTTTTTTTTTTAAATTCATTTTTTTGATTAAATAAAAAAATTATAATATTTAGAAAATAAATGGAAGTTTTACACTGCAATATTTCATTGTTCCTGGACTAGCACCCGAAGCGCAAGACTTATCTCCTTACCTTCATTTGACAGATGATCAATATACGCTGCATTTCGTATAACAATGCAGTGCCCTATGCACAACAGAGTACGGATAGAAACACGTTGATGATGTAGAGAAAAACTGAGAAGAACACCCTCGGTTTTTTTTAATGTTGGGGTGTGTGGAGGGCGGCATTCACTGTCAATAAATAAAATAAATTTTTCGTACAGTTTGAATCAATTCAGCGATGGGTTTTCCGTTCCTTTGATAAACATGTTATGAGCATTCACGTACACGTTATGGTCAACATTGCAGCATACATAGTCCAAGTGTAATAATTACTTTAAATTGTATCAAGTGACACATTATAGTATAGTAACTTAATTGAATGTTAACATCATGTAAATGGCCGTGAAAATCTAAAAATGTCAGGTAATCAGGTCAAAATGAAGTAAGGCGCGTATGTAAGATTTACTATAAATATAATACTCGTAACATAATTTTTAAAAGCTTTTGTTACATTTTTTCTGAAATTTAAATATAACATCTGTATTACTGTTCAAATTTTAATTTGTAACTAAAAACAGTGAAACATTTTTTTTAAGGCTTATGATATGTATTTTCTTTACACGAAATAAACTCATTAATGATTTCGAACTGCCTTCACTCTAGCTAAAATTATATCAATAAAAAAGTATGAAAACAAGATTTCAATATATAAGCATCTTCCAATTGACCAAACCATTTATACGTATAATATAATGCGCTAACACTTTTTCAGAATGAACTTTTCAGCGTATGTGTGACCGGATTTTCGTTCGAGTTCGGCGTCCCAGCGTCGATGTTTGGAATTACAATATTAAAATAAAATGAATATCTCAAAAATTTAGTTTCCATGTTTAGTGTCAGATATTTGATATTCGCAAGTTTTCAACGTATTTTTTTACAAATACCGATTAAATACATCGTCTTATATTATGTGGGTACAAATAAATAAGTACGGAAAGGAACTCAATTTGTCTATTTATTAACCAGCACCGAATGGTGCATAGAGCACTGCACTGGTACACCAATCACAGTGCATCTTGATTATTTTTGTCACATGAAGGTAAGTTGATCAGTCTTACGCTTCAGGTACCAGTCTAGAAATATTCTAGTGTAAAAACACCTTTTAAAATAAAAATTTCATGTCAACCATATCGGGAATCGAACCCGATACCTCTTGCATGGTAGGCAAACGCGTAGTCTTGGCAAAGATAAATTTGTCCATATGCAAATATACTTTTTATATAAATTTATATTAGCTCTTTTATCCGCGCCACATGGTGTGCTATTATTATTATTATGGATAACTCATATAGCGCTATTTTAATTTTTTTTTCCCTCAAGGGCGCTTTACAAAGTAATTTTTTATTCATTGGTAGACCTGCGTAGATACCATTACAATAATCGACTCTAAACACTACAAACGCATTTATTAATAATTGACGGATGGCATCAACTGGCAAATTTTTGCGTAGGCATTTAATCTGTCTCAGCTGGTAAAAGCATGAACCTATCGTTCTACTAATTTGAGCGTCAAGAGAAAGGTCAGAATTAAGGAAGGCTCCCAGTAGTTTAAGCATTATATTGATAAGCCTATTGGTGAGCCATGATATTGATATAAATTAGTACACCGATTGAAATGTTCCTAATAAATAAATTCAATGAGAACTAGTTTATTATCATCAATATTATTACTTATCGTTAAAGGTGGTTTATATAGCGCCATTTTCGTGAAAATTACCTCAAGGGTACTGTACAATAAACATCCCAATACGTTTTGCGGCTATAGCGCATCGGTGATTGTTATTCTAATTAGTCTTACGGAATAGTACTAAAATATATTGGTGATTTTTTTTAGTTAAACCCAATCAAATATATACACCTATTGTAAACGATAATGTGTTTTTATGTTATAGGTATTATACGTGCGTAAGTACGAGGAGAAATTATTAATTGGTTGATATCTAATTTTATATGGAATAATCAATGCAGCTGCTACACCCAGAGTTAACAGCCTTGAAATATTTTGCAACTAAAGAAAAGGTATTTATCGGTTCTTAACCGGTCAAATGTTATAAATTACACATTTATATAAAGCACATTATTAAATAAATACGAGTAATATAATAACTTGTTTAACAGGGCTTACGAAATAACAAACAAATTTTATCGTAATTATCCTTTAATTCGTCGACAAGGCTTATTCAAAGGGTAATCATTAATAATTTAAAAGGATAAAAACATTCTGTGCCTTAGAGAATAACACATAAGAGGCCATTTTGAAGTTAAAGATGCAGAAATAATTGCAATTAGCTATTTTATACTTGACTAAACTACCAAAGTCCAAATTCGTCGTAAAAATGCTTTTCTTAGTTGAAAAAGAATGTCCACTTTGTTTTAATGCAAAAAAACATCATTCGTCATTTTAATGTGTACTTTAATCATCAAAATAAGAATTATTTTTCATCAAAAGCTCATTTTAAATTGAAATTAACCTAATTTGGTTTATAAGTAATAATGTTTTGAAAATCGCACTATTACAAAATCTTGTTTCCTGAACATTTTGTTTAATGTGACTCCCGTGGTTAATCGTGAATTTCTGGTTTGCCTTATATTCAATTTGCAAAAGTTACTCAAGGCGGATTTGAAAAAAAAATGATCTTAGCATTTCGATATATCATGAACTGGTTTATGTGATCATTTTACGCAGTGTTAATAATTTAATATTCTGCCTATCTTTAAACAAGATCATTTCTTCAATATTTCCTTTTGTTGATTTTACGTTTTATTTTTCATTTATTCATTTTAAATTACATTTGTATACTGAAATATTATGGTATTTGTGGATGTGCCTGTGTTAAGCTATAATAATTCATAGCATAAAATATCGAGTAAATTAAATCATTCATAATGATGATTCTAGGTGAGATGATTCAATACATAAATTTAAACATAACAATCTAAATAAAAGAAATAACATTAAATAGGTACTTATAAAACTAAGAAAATAATAATCACTCATATGAATTAACAAACATTAACCAGTATCCAAAATAATAATATCATTAAAATTTATAGAATGGTATTGTACAAAAATATAATCGTTATGGTAATTTAAATATGGTTTATAAATTTAAAATTAAAGTAATCAATAATGTAACAAAATAAATGTTTTATTTTTTTATTTTTTTTTATTTAATAGCATAATTATACATTTTTACAATTTAAAAAAAAAATCCCTTGTTATATTTTTACTAAAACTAAAATCCCACCAAGCCACTTTTTGAAACGATATTAAAAAATAAAACCATATATATATTTTTTTTAAAACCTAAAATATAATATAGCCATATTACCAGTTAATGTTTTTTTATTTATTTCCCTATAAGGGTCTTGTTTATTTTATTTATAAAACAATCAATTACAAATTTACTGAGAAATCAGTTTTTGTTTACATAAGTCAAGTTTTCTAAATTAGTTAAACTTACCGATCACGAATATTTTCTAGATACTTCGCAATGTATTCAACCATCTCTTTGGCAAAGTCAGTGAATTCTGGGGCCTCCATCGTTTCTAGAATTATAACAATGTCACACATTATAAAATATTTATGGTCGAAAACATCAATCACAGCGAAAACAACATATAATTCTATGAGTACAGTTTATAAAGCTTATCAAGGTGTTTGTTGATTTGTCGTATACTAAATTCCTTTTTCCTATTTTATAATATTTATTTTCTTTGTAATTATTTTATTTTTCAATCAGTTGCAATTTTTTATACAAATACAGGACTTGTGATGGTCACTTCAATCCATCAACATTAGTTTTTACTTCTTTTTTAGAAGTCTTCAAAACAATGTCGTCTGTCACTGGTTTACCAAAATCAATTGACTAAGTTTCAATACTTTTACTTTTAAAATATTAAAAAAATTACACCAAATACTGCTATACATAATAACCACATTATATTACCATTACATATACAGACAATTAGTAAGCATTACAATAAAAATCATACATTTATGATCCTTACAACATATGAAATCACAACGAACTAATATTTTTATGAAATCCAATAAATATACCATATGTAATTTAATAATTTGTTATATTTGTAACGTGACAAATGTAAGTTAAAATCTCCGAAAAAAATATATAAGTAGGTAATTATCATATCAGTTATTATTAATGAACTTAAATTAACAACCCTGTTAAATAACCCTGAAGAGTGAAACGTCTTGTTACCGAAACAAGTCAATTGTGTAAATGAATAAAGTGGTTCATAAAACAAAATTATTTCATTTCTCAAAAATCATCCAAAATGAGTATGGAGGTACTTACTTCTTATTTAAAAAAATAATTGAAGCCTCTTTCTTCATTCGGCGAAAATCAATTTGCAATAAATTACCATTTTAATCGTAATAATAAGCATTGAATCCTCAACACATTAGGAATTAAGATCATAGTATTAAATATTTCAAAGCATACAATTTAACTGTAGGGGTAGTAATGATCAAATATGAAAGCTTTGCTTTGCGTCAAAGCTCTGTCAGAAACAGAGTTCCTGTGTGAGATGATAGAGAAGGAGCATTATTAAGTTTTTTTGTCCTGGATCAGAGGGGCTCTAATACAAGAAAAGTCAATTGTAGATACTGAAGTTTGTATGACTACTCCTATCATATTATACTGTTTATGTACAAGTATGTATGATATGTTTTCGTATACGTTTAAGAAGCTCTTTTACCTAGGTATTTAGCAATTAACAAATCAAAATCATTACTAGTAATTAAAATAAATATATTTTACAAATTGGTAATCAGATGGCAGAAGGGACCATTTGAAATTTTGTATTTTTTTTAGTTTTTAACAGTTTTGATAATGTTTCAGTAAATACACGGAAAAAAACGACACTCTTATTTAATAATTATTAAAAACTGAGCAAAACACTAAAATACTTTTGTTTGTAGATTGAATAAATGTCTTATTTCGGCTCTCTTTAACGATTTTTTTAAATATAGACGGTCCCTTTTGCCATCCGACTACCGAAATTATTGTACACAAATAAAAAGTGGGGCAAAAATTAAGCAACTGAAAACATGCAAGGCACACTGAAAACAATTCGGTACTAAAATGTACAAAATAATTAGACTGGAACATTCGTACATTTATATTTCAAATAGTTTATAAAAAAATATTAATTACATTTTGACTTTCAAATAAATCAAATTCGGCCCTGATTTTATTGCGACAAGGGTACGATTAACTTACTCATAGTAAGAGAAATATAATAAAACGATACAGATGAGTGGCATATTATGTACCTTTTACGTTTTATTATAATATTCATACTTATGTACATATTTAAAATATTGTAAATAGGCTAGAATATTCCCGTCTAAAATTACACACAATATGAATAACATACCGAACTTCAAATATACGTCGTCCTTGGACATACTGAAAAAATATTCAGTGTTCAATATTACACATAAAAAAACACACTTTTGATACCTGACTAAACTATTCGGTACACCTGTCTGACATGTTGATATTAATTATTTACATGAATGTAAAAAGAACAATATACTTTTACTTCGGAATAGAGTTTAACGTACTATTGACAACCAGTTTTGTACCAAATGTACCACGTGTTTGCTACGTGACTGGCCAATTACAAATATCTAAAAAAAATAATACAGAAGAAAAAAAAAATTTGCTTGTATCATACTGAAACATAGATTTTTCATGAAAACAGATAGACTTATTCTCAACTTTATTTAGTTATTAGTAATGTGAAGTATACTTACTAATTTATTCTTTGATCGTATAGATATAAAATGAGGTACGATTTTTATTTTTTCCTATGAAATACAATAATATCAAACATTTTTAATTGTATTTAAGGTTACACTACACAATTTTTATACAGACATTTAAAAACATTTTAGAAAGATCCCAAAGGTGTAAATTGTTCTTATCTAACCAGAATTATTTATTTATTTATTCATCATCATTTTTCACCCATAGCCAAATTTTTTCGTTTGCATTTAATCTGTCTCAGCTGGTAAAAGCATGAACCTATCGTTCTACTAATTTGAGCGTCAAAAGAAAGGTCAGAATTAAAGAAGACTCCCAGTAGTTTAAGCATTATATTGATAAGTCATGATATTGATATAAATTAGTACACCGATTGAAATGTTCCTGATAAATAAATTCAATGAGAACAAGTTTATTATCATCAACCTTATTACTTATCATTAAAGGTGGTTTATACAGCGCCATTTTCGTGAAAATTACTTCAAGGGTACTGAACAATAAACATCCCAATACGTTTTGCGGCTATAGAGCATCGGTGATTGTTATTCTAATTAGTCTTACATCATCATTTTTCACCCATAGCCAAATTGCAGTGTATATGGTTAATTTCTGTTACACGGAAGGTTCGGTGATCAGTGATGCCAGTCCAGAAACAATGATGTATTGCAGTACCGGGAATCTAACCTGAGACCTCAAACATAGTAGTCGTCCGCGCCAACCACTACACCACGAGGCGGACTTATCCGCACTCGGTTTCCGTCTTCAGGATTATTACCCGAGAGGAGCAGAGTAAAATACATTCGTCCAGGATTCTAGTTCTATTTTACATACAGAACTGGGTTTTCTTTATCAGCCTGGACAGAAATATTGTTTATTTATTGCGTCAAATTGTGTATCTACCACCACCCCATTGGCCATATTTCTAGCTACATAGTATTATATTAAAGGTTTACAGAAAAATTAAACCGATGTCAGTAAATTCATTTTAACAAAAGAGTAAAAGAAACATTTAATAAAAAATGTATCATTTTATCAAAAAAATAAAAAAACTAAACGTTAATTCATTATTGAAGATATTTTTATTGCGTTTTTATGATTTACCCAAATGCTTCAATTTTGATTTCCATTTTTAAGGAGTTGTAAATAAATCACTATTAAAAATGGGAATCAAGTTGAGTCCGCGGCACTAGCCACGATTATGTATTATGTTATTTATTGCAAGGTGAAAAATATCAAAACAAAATTATTAAGAAATACCCAGATTGGATTCCCACAAATTTGTACCACGATCATGTTTGGGTTATTCCCAACACATTCCCTGCACAATAAAAGATAACACAACAATATGAATTATTGATGATTAAATTACTTTACAAAACGCCGTTGGATTTGACAGCTTAAAAGTAATTTTAACAATATGACCTTTGACAAAAAATTTTTTGATGATTAAATGTATGTATTTTCTTAATCATGAATTGGAAAAGTATATATTAAATTATTAACCGTAGTAGGAAAGTAGAAGATTATTAAATGAATTTTAAGGTACTCATCTTATTACATTTATAATTTTCGAATTATTAAAACTCATCAATCATGATCGTGCCAATCATTAATTTTCGAATTAATTCTTTATTGAAAATATAATACCAAAAAATATTATATTATATTATTTAATATCTTCTAAATCATTGAAGTTTCAAGAACAAACCACATAAATATTGTTTAATATTTCAGAAGCATGTATTCTACTTGCTTATTAAATAAATCGTTGCTTTCTTTCGCAAACGGGTATCTTCAGGCGTGATCCCGTGGCTAGTGCCACGGACTCACAGATCAAAGGTCCGAGGTTCGAACCCCACTCAACCCCAATTTGATTCCCAATTTCTAATGGTGAGTTCCTTACAACTTGTTGAAAATGGCTCCGAAATTAAAATATTTGGATAAATAATATAACGCAATTAAATGCTCTAACTTTTACCGCGCGTAAGAAAACATTTTTTATATCAAATTTCCCGTAACACTGAACTTCTTCATTAGGTTGGTACATATTTATTATATTCCTTGAAACTTTTAAAATAACAAATTAGACGTGTCAAGTTATAAATAAAATATTATTACATTGCAATCAATAAAAAAATTGCCAAAAAGAACGGTATTTTGAAATGTTATTTTGAGTTTATTTATATTTGGATAATCCATAAAACTAGTAAATTTATTATTTTAATGCTCTATTTTGTATTTTTTATGGCCATAATCTCCAAGATGGTAATTCTAAATGGAATCAAAATAATAAAGCCATTTTATTTTGTTCATAAGAGATTAATTATCAAAATAATAATTCAATTTCGACACTGGCAAAAAAATATTTTATTGGATGATCGCCAAAAAACGTAATAGTATTGTAATAATATATATTGGCACCTACCTGTGGTTGTAAAACTGACTAGTTTTCACTAAAATAATGATTTGAAAATACAAGTTTGAGGCTTTCGGGTTTAAATTATATTGACAGATGAGACGGGTGTCGAGTGTGGAGTGTGGAGTGAACACGAGCGCTCTCTGTCACAACCACGGTACAATAAGGCCACAATCCGCGATACTGAGAGTGGGTCGTGGGTCGTGGGTGCTGACGGGCACCCTGTATACCAACTGTTCCCAAACTAAGAACCACTTCTAACAACTGCTTAAGTTTTTATCGAGTAAGTAAAATACCAAAAAAATCATTTGAAATTCCGTATATTATGACTTATTCAACATTTACATAGCCAAGACGAGCATTTTGCTTCATTAGAGAGACATATATGTTAACTATAAGTTGTAAAAATATAATTATCAATAATGTAAAAAAAAGTATAGTAAAATTGTAAAAGAACAAATAAATAAACATGTATGAAGAAATATATAGAACTAGTAATTTTTAATAAAAATATGTTTTCATTTTTGATTTATGATTTATTATGGCAGCGTTAGCATTTACTTAGATTATCCAGTCGATTTTACTAGTTGATTGCAACGAATTTTATAAGTCTTATGCACTTCAGCATTCAGTTTTAATATTAATTATGGCAGAAAATCTCACATCACACAAGTATGAGGTAGTGGAAGGGAGAATGCTTTTGATACTTCGTTATAAAAAAAAATATATTTCATGAAGTGAAACTGAGAAAGTGAAATGTTTTTACGTGCAAAAGAAGCCTCCAGAGATACCATTACATATGCATAACTATACAAAATAATATATTTGACTAATTGGTTCGGGGTCTTCACTCTCCACTGAAGTGAGACAAGGCTGCGTCCTTGCATATGCAAATCAAAACCACCTGATCGAGGCATAGAAGTGATTTCCCCCTAAAGTTGTGTGACTTGGAGTACGCAAACGATGCAATTCTTCTTAAAAAGTCTGTTAGTGATTTACAGGAAATTGTTGACAAACTGCAGGAAAACTCTACTCGTCTGGGTCTCAATAATAATCTAAGCCCATACCAAAAAGACTCTTAGAAATTATGTGCAACAAATCTTGTCCTGACCCTGATCAGCCTCTCCATAATAATGGACAAAGAATCGAGAAAGTCAACAGCTTTAAATACTTGGGAGTTCACATGACTGAGGATGGAAGCATGCACAAAGAGCTCGCAACCCGCGTGGAAATTGCTGGAGCAACTTTTAACATGATGCGTTTTGTCTGGAGCTTTAGTTTGTACCCGGTCAAAACAAAATACCGATTATTTAACTCTTGTACAATACTAGTACTCCTATATAGGTGTGAATCTTAGCACCTTGCCAAAGCTCAGAACATCAAACTTCCAAGTGACAATATTAAGCTTTATCGGTGGATCGACTTTATAACCAACATCGAAGTCCGAGAAGGGACGCAGCAGCCTCTTATAACGAGCATCTTTAGAATGCAGCGGTGGACCTAATGAATATCTTCTTCTTTCTGTGCCATATCAGATCTCCCCGAAGTGGGCAATTACTCTAGAGTTGGTATTCCGGTTCTGTGCCAACTGGAACAGCGCCTTAACTCCGCGCAGTCCCGTCCAGTCACGGACGTTCTCAGCCAAAACATCTGTCGCCTTCTAACTCAATGCTTTCCTTCAATCTTCCCCATCATGATCAGTTGTAAAAGCGAATATTAGCTTCCACGCATGATTTGGCCCAGATATGTGAGTTTTCTCTGGTTTTTTTAGGACATTAGTTCTTTTTCGGCATGCGCTTGTCTTAGCACTTCTACGTTGGTCAGTAAATCTGTTCACGGAATTCTCAGCATTCTTCGGTGAAGCCACAATTTAAAGCTTCTAATCGGTTCATGAAGTTCACCTTGAGAGTCCATGTTTCAACCCCGTAGAGCAGTATTGACCACACACAGCACTTGACCATCCGCTATCTCAGTTTTGAATTAAAACTATCACTGCAGAAGAATGATTTCATGCCATTGAATGCTGGCCGTGCTATCTCTATTCTGCATCTAATTTCCTTATCTGGAACCAGATAATAAGTGATTTGACTGCCGAAATATTTAAAGTTAGTCTCTCTTTCTCGATTGTTTGGCCATTTATTCACAATACTGAATTATTGTGAGGGTTTCGGCTAAACACCATCATCTTTGTTTCAGCCATATTGATATTCAAGCCCAATACTCTACCAGCTTCACCAAATTTACCAAGAGTTCCTGGCAATAGGGTCTCCTGGAGGCAACTGGTGATGTCCACATGCTTCACTTAAGAGCGAATGTGGAAAAAAAAGAAGGCTAGTGTCACAGACTCACAAATCAGAGGTCCGAGGTTCAAATCCCACTCTACTCCAACTTAATTCCCATTTTTCAATAGTGAGTTATTGACAATCGTTGAAAATGGCCTCCAAAATTGTCATTTTCGTGTAATTTATAAGAACGCAAAAACTCCTATTTTTTTTTTTAAAAGCTGTGTGTCCGATTAATACTGCCGTCATAAACAAAGAGCCAGTTATTTATAAGTCATATTTTGAGATGTGACAATTTTTAGTATTTATCAATTTCATGCGAATTAAAAAAAACTATAAGTAATCATAAGTAAAAACTGGTAAAAACATAGTGTGTAAATTGTTTCTAAAACATAAAACCTGTGTTTTTAATATATATACTGAGTTTTTGCTTATGGATCTCTGGATATTGTGTTATTGCTTCAAAAACTGAAAAACATTATTTCGTTTTTCTTGCTGCTCGTTGCTGTATATCAAATGGTTTGAAATTTCTTGTAGAACATTACTTCATATTTAACTCGTTTTGTGATTTTTGTTTAAAAAAAAACTGTATTTTTGCTTATGATGGCAGAATAGCAAGCAATGTGTTTAATTGTTTTAACAAAAAAAATACAGGTTTATAACATTTTTATTTTTAAAAAACCATAAAAGTAATGTACTCTTCAGCAGCCTTCGTTGACAATTTGTTTTTGGGACCCATAAAAAATGGTAAGCGATTATTACTTTGGGACGCACACTTTGAGAACCACTACTGTAAACTGTATATTGTGCACTCTACACTATAGAGGTAGATACGAAAGCCGTACGTTCCAATAATTTCGTCAGAGAGGGGACAAGGACGAGTGAGGGGAATGGACCGACCGAATCAATGTCCTTCCATTGACATAAGTGTTGGAGCTGGGACTTCTTCACACCAATTTAAAAGGTGAAAATTGGTCCACGTCACGAGATATTTACTAACAGTTATAGCTCGAACTTCAACAAGTTTTTCCTGAGACTTTCCCTAAAAAGGATAACTCAGAAATCAGATTTTAAACCAACTCTTTAGTTTAACATATCGTCGCGTGAGGGAAACACGGTTCTATGTAGATTCATATTTTTTTAACACATGAATGTTTAAAATGAAGACATTATTTCATCTTATATTTTTTATTAATATTGTCTTATTAAACTTAATAATAATTAAGGATTGATTTCGTTTTTGTTTAAAATTTTCATGCAGATAGAAGCGATATTTAAATATAAAAATAATAAAAGTTTAATGTAAAAAAACATGTTTTGTCAGACAGAACCTTGTTTTCCAACGCGATGATAGTACAACAGAGATGAAGAAAATGTTAGAGAAGGTAATGTAGAAATATAGGGCTTAAGACTTGTCATTGGCCACTTTACACATTGTGTTACATTCCCCCTTCTGCCCATTTTTTTTTAATTTCCATACTTCTTCATGAACCAGGTGGATTTATCAACAATATTTTGAATTTGTCCAAATTTCTGTCGATAAGGACTGAATTAAAAAATTCCTCTTGTCCTTCCATCCATGTCTACAAAAATTTGGACAAACTCAAAATATTGTTGATTAATCCACCTGGTCCATGAAGAAGTATAGAAATTGAAAAAAATAACATTTTCAGGCGTTGCCTAGTATGTAGGTGAAATGATTCAATTAGATTAATCTCTCCCGCTTAAATAAAGGTATCAGCTCTTTTACTTCACAAACATCAACAGATGAAAGAATTGAAGAAATATAGATGTTCAAATATGGGCAGAATGGTGAATGTTACACAGTGTGTAAAGTGGCCACTTAAGCCATCCAATGACAGGTCATAAGCCCTGTAGATGCCTAGACTTCTATATTACCTTCTCTAAAATGTTCTTCATCTCTATTGTAATATGTTAATATTTACAGCTCCCCAGGGAGTTGAATCCGGTCCTCGTCTACAAAAATTTGGACAAACTCTAAATAGTATCTTTAGTTGAAATGAATAAAAAAGTACAATAGATTTAATCTCGCAACTTTCATAAGGATTCAGATTCGTTTTCTAACAAAGTTGAAGTGAAATATTTATTTAATATGTGGTTTTTCACTAAATACGTCTAAAGCAACAGATTGATCTCCCCTCACGTAACAAATAATGAACGCGATATTTTTAATCATATACGATATGGATATTAACAATCATATACGTATGTAATTCAAAACGCCCAGCTCTATAGAGAAGAGAGTTTTTATGGCTGACAGATTTTTTCATTTTAACCCAATATAAAATAATTCCGTTTATCCGAACTTTATTCATCCGGATTGCCAAATATCAGGCTCGTTATCAGGAAATTAAAAAAAGGTGATGTTATAATAAATAAAGAAGGGCGCTGCCGGCCGGTGAGTTTCTTTGTCGATGTCGTCATGATTGAAAAACAACGATCTTGGGTTAGTTATATATATTTCATATTATTCTAACCTGGAATATAAAGCCTTTACAAAACCTTTTCAAGATCAAATACCTATAAAAGAAAGTCAATATCGCATTTTTGGCACATCCTTCATTGTTCTGCGGTCACGACGAGTTTAAGTAAGTTTTTATGTGATAACTTCTGGCACTCATTAATCCGGATAAATGGAGTTTCGCTGTATCTATCTATGATTAAGAGCGAGATGATGAGTGAATGTTCTCCAATAGAGCAATAAATCTGTATAAGAGAAAGCACAAAAAAAGAAATCATAACAAGGAAAACAAAGACGCTGTTCTGTGGCCAGTGTTTATGTGAAACATATTATATATACAGTTGGTTATTGACAGTGATAGGTGACACACGCATGTAAAATGAGTGGCAGGTTTATGATTTTCAATTTATTTTGCTATAAGAGGGCTAAATTGTACGTATAATTTCATAAATTGTGTAAAAGGAATTATTGAACAGTATGTATCCGTGTTTCTTTTTTTTTCAAATGTCTGAACTTTAGAATATTTCATCTTTTGCTTGTGGTAACACAATATTACATCCCCGCGTGCAAAGGAATCATTTTCCACAGTGCTTTAAGAGTTAACATAGTTGCGAACCACAAAATGAAATCCAAAAAAATGAATAGTGTATTTGTTACCCCATCCCAGCCATATGTCATATATTATGTCGATAACTATGCCACAAAAAGATCTTTGTTATACATAATAGGTATCAAATCGCATCCAACCTCTCCTCTCCATCTTTACTTTAACAAGAACCACCCTCATTTAACGTATCGATACCCTATCTCACCCCTTCCTCTCTTATTCACATATATTCAAGCCTCATTAGCGAATGTTAACAACGCGTAACAGGGCCCCGATGACAATGAAAAGTTAACAGAGTTATCTTCGACTGTCTTTAAAGAAAAACCGATATTTTTGTACGAAAATAAGTATATTTGCGTGAACATTTAAAGTATCTTCGCGGGTTACCTATAATTGAACATGTTTAGAAGAAAAAATTGTATGCATGTTCTGCTTTTTATACAGAAAACATAATTTTACTTTCTACATAATATTGAAGATAAATGTTAACTTCCTATTGAAATCGGGGCCATTAGCCCTTTTTACTATGGGAAATTACCAATTATCTTAAATTTTATCTACATGGTAAAATGAAGTTTTCTGTTTAAAAAACATGATATGTAAACATTTTTTTTCCAAACATGAATTACAGGTTACCGATGAAGATTCCTTGAATTTTTATACAAATATACACATTTTCATACAAATATAAATATCGATTTTACTTTATCCCGTCTCGATACGTACCGATAAAGATAGCGTTTGTAATCACGGCCCTGGGCCGCAATTACAATGGGAAGTTATGTACGTCATACCTTCACCGCGACGGTATAGTAGAATATAAATTCTCCCAAGCGCTTACGAAGATACACTACCGACGCTATATCTTAAGGTTTTGAGGTAGGTACATCGATATTTACCGACAGGTCTAATACCCTACGGTACACATATCTGCTCATTAAAAGTGAAAAATTATTTTGTTCCACCGAGCAGTTTTTACTTTATCATATTCACTTTACTTTATCATGTTCAGCCGGATGAATCTCTCCCACATGATAAAGGTTTCGGCTTTATTACATCACAAAAGCCGTTGAAGAAAAATAAATGTTTAAACATGGGTAAAATTGTGAATGTTACACATCTTGTAAAGTGGCCACTTAAACCAGCCAATGACAGGTCATAAGCCCTGTAAATGCCTAAACTTATGTATTCTCTTCTCAAAAATGTTTTCCCTCCCTGTTGCAACAAATTTAGTATAAAATATTATAACTTTAACCTGCCAACAATAGCTCATTAGCTTTGTAAGTGCTTAGATTTCCATGTTCCCTTTTCAAATGGTCTGTTATAATATATTAATCTTGGTTGCGCGAGTGGTTAGTGGGATTGAGTGGTTTGTGGCTGGATGGACCGCCAATTGATAGAGACCCACCTATCTTACATCTCAACCTGTGATTTCTCAACTTCTCATCCCCAAATATTTATTTATTCTCATCATCGCTATGGCCATGAGTAACTACGGTTGCGATGAGAACAATTATACAAATCCATAGCAACCAATAACAGCATTCTCGCTTTTCCTTTCTTTAATTTGTCTGCCCGCATCCGCATACTTTTCTCTACAATTCTTCTGCCCGCATCCGCTCACCTTTTTAATCGTCTGCCCCCATCCGCATGCCTTTTCATCTTCTGACCACCGCGCCGCCGCATTCATAGAGATATATTCATCCCCGTATTGATTCGGTGAAAGTACTGTGTTCTGTGTTCGCTGACAAAAACGAAGCACTACCCGGAAGAAAGGACTTGGAGATTTGAGCATCCGGATTCCTGTCCCTGATCGCTTTTCCTGACTTCCTAAAGGTAGGATTTTTGTCGACTGTAGTTCGTTTGGCCGCAGACTCTTTTTAACCGCATCTATCATCTTCGCGCACCGCATTTTTTCTTTCCTCTGCAAAATTAACACAGATCAACGATTTAATCAAATAATCCCACCCAAATTAGAAATCGCCACCCCAATCTTTTTTAAATATTTTTTTTTATGGGAGTTGCATTGTTTTTTACCTTGCTTATAATATACAAAGTTTATATTTCAAAAAAAGATTTTTCTGCTATTATATTACTTTATTTTAGCTAAACTGTTTGGGATCAGGAGGAATATTCTAATGTGGGCTAAGCAGGAACTTCACAGCATTTGCTCATTTGGAAAGGAAACCACTTAAAACTCTTCAGAAGAAGCCGGACGACTGTCAACAGGCCTTCCGTTCCACTAGAAGAGTGTTCGGCATTTTGTTCCCTACTTTGATTTATTTTACCAATTGCCTGCACTATATTGATCATGTATGATACTACCGCCACCCCAATCTTGATTTCCTCAAATTTACTATCAGTAATCAACAAACGTGTATGAGTAATCATAATCATCATTTTACTATCCGCATGGGATAGGATACATACATATATCCAAATAGAATATTTCCAACCGAGCTTCTTTGCAAAACAACCTGTTGATTCATAAAATTGTGGTAATGATTCTATTTCCGACCATATGCAAAATACTTCTAAAAATACACTAAAGTATAAAAAACCTGGAATATGTAAATATAACATAGAATGGCGGCGTAGTGGTTAAGACGCTCAACACACGCACGGATGGTTCTGGACTCGATTCCCAGTGAGAACACAATAATTAAAATGTAATTTTTCTCAAGCCTTTTCTATGCTGTAATTCACCACTGTAATTAGGCGCCAAAATAAATTATGGACATACATACCTAATACCAACATAAGATAGCAATCAAACTTCTTGGTCTAGTTTTACAATTTTATTTATCGAAAATAATTAACTGTGGAGTTATCTCAAGAAGTACTTACAAAATATGTATCTCTATATCAACGCCTTATACATATAATATCGTAACTTAAAACACGAGATTTTACAGGAGAAGGATTTAATGTTATTTTTGTTCAGTATAAATCTAAATACTAACCGATTTTTGAAATAATTGTTATGCATATTTATTTTTATATCTTTTTCATGTAAGCTTACAAAAAATATTAAATGTTTTGCGGTTTTTGTATACATGCACAAACGATATTCTACTTTGGAAAAGACGTAAAGTAAAATATCGTACGTATGACATACGATATTATGCTTCGTAAAAAACATAAAGCAAAATATATTATTAATGATACCTATGTGTACGTCGGAGTTGATTAGAAAAAATATTGTTTGTGTAACATACGATAATTAATTAATACTCACAAACGATGTAGATAATCGTAAGAAGCACTTACGATTATATACGTTCTCATTCTCGTATTTCATACAAACATAGGTTTTGGGTACTATACGATGAATCTGTCGTAGAACTGTCTATTGTACGTATAATTTAGTTTCTACGGCTAAATAACATGTTTGTGCTCTAGTTAGATTTATTAATTTGTTTTTCGCATAAGCGAGATTCTGAAACAATATATAAAAAAATCCTACTACAAATAAAAAACAATACACGTGGCGGACGTCTGTATAGTTCTAAGAACACAACCGTAACTGAAACTTACGCCGCTTCCTGTCATCTCTTTTGTCATACGCTAGGTAGCATACTATCTAAAAAATATGAGATATGACAACATGCTTTTAAAAAAACGGATCTAATTGCAAAACTATTTTTTTCTTCGTTGGAACTAAATACGAATTACATTAAAAGCTAAAAAACCACAATTTGTGGGTTACTTTATTTTACGTACGAAGGATCGGGGTATTGTTTTGAAATGTTAGTTATAAATGTAAATGTTCATCGAAATAAAGTGAAAGGAGAGGACTGTGGGGAGTTCTATCATTTATTCGACACTATACCACGTCTTCTCCTTTTCATATATTTTTTATTTCATTTTTAATTTAAAAAATATAAGAAATCGTCTCCTTCTGTATCCATAATAAATATAAATGTGTAATCTGTAATTGGTCTTATTTGTATTGTTTTAAAGACTGAACAATTTCTATAATAATAGTAAATAAGTCAATATAAAAACAGTGTTGTATTAATAAACTTTTCAAATACTAAAAACGCATTTTTGTTTTATTCTTATCTCATTGTGCGCTTTTTCTTTTTCATGCGATTTATCTATGGTCAGGATCTGTTCTGTAATTCATCATTGTAACGGCACTTTTGGGTTTGTTGTGCAAAAAATATTTTACATACCGAGAAATTAATAAAAACTTATTTTCAAGCTGCATGCCAGGAAAATTTATGATGAAACTACACAGGTGTTTTCCTGTTGATACATTGTCCTTTTTTTAAGCTTCGAATGATACAACAAGGAGGCGCGATGCAGAACCAATACCTTGGACACTTCCATTTCGTAATCCGTATTGGAAATATAATAAATATATATTACTGCAGAAAAGATATCGTGATCTGTTCAACTGAAAGTAAAAATCTGTCGATGACCATTAATTTATTTATTTGCAAACAATAAAAAATTCATAAATTACATGTAAAAACTAATAAGATACATTTTAAATAAAATTAACAATATAAATTACTAAAACTAAAATTTAGTTACTGTACAAATCAATTCATTAATATAAAATCAATATTATAGACACATGTAACCATCAATAAAATACACATTAAAATAAAATTAATTTATTGTTAAAAATTCATTCATTTATAGAAACCTAATAAAACAATAAATAAAATATGCATCGAAGTAAAACTAGCAATGTAAGTTATCAAAATAAAATTATTGTAAAAATGAATACATTAATTTAAAAACGCATCCTGTATAAAATTCTTAAACCTAAAGAATTCAGTGTCAAAATGTCAATCCCTACGTTTTCAATGGTGTTGTATAATCTGCACATTCTTGATATTGGATCGAAATAGGTCACATTATTCTTAAATGAATATATGTAGAATGTTTTTGGGTTCCTTAAGGTATGACTATTAGGAACACTAAATTTTATACTACTCAAACAGCTTGAACTTTCCAATTTACCATTAACAATCTTATATAAATACAAGTCATTTCCTTTTCTTACAGTTTCTAACGTTTTGAAGTAAAAGTGTTAAAGTCTCTTTTCGTAACTATTCAGTGTGGACTCAATTGACATTTCTGCAATAAAAGTCTTTGTTTTTTTTTTTATAGATTCAACAATATACTTATATATTTATTGTAATGTGGAATATTAATATCAATGATAACAGATGGCTTCTCTTTAATGAGTTTTCAGTTGTTTCTTCTTCAAAATTCAAGCGAGAAATTATTAAGTCCACAACACCACAGCTGAAATTTCCTTCTGTTCCCAACCTAATTCGATAAAAATAGACAAAATTATATCCATCTGCAGAGTAGTTTATCATACATAGAGCAACGTCACCGTGTAATATTGTTACTCTCATATTTCAGAATAAATCTGCCAGGAAGGTGAATCGCATAAAATAAAGTTTACCTCACTCTACTGCGAGCTTGTCCAGATTGCTGGATCGATACGGGGGCAGGGGGGCGATGGGGGCTGTATGCCGTCGCTATGGAAACCGCCCTCAATCTCGGCAACAAGTAGCAGCACTCGGCACTCGACTTAAGTGGAACCCATTCCTCTCATCCTCCGATCCTCCCCACGGACCTTCTTCACAATCGTCTTTATTCCTTTATTTGAGCACTCTCGTAGAGAAGGCTCTTAAATGATTGGGTCAATTTTGTTAAAGCTCGTTCCCAATACGACTTGGACGTTTGATGCAGTACTAAACCCAGTTTAGCAAATAAAATAGTGGAGATAAGTGTCAAAAGGTAAATTGTGAGATTTTTCAGTAAAAACTTGAAAACTAAATTGTGAGATTAAAAAAATTTACCTGTAATCAAAAAAAAATTATATGTATCTACATATGTTACATAATTCTGCACCCCTGCTTTTAATATTCCTAATAAGTAAACAAAAAACTCACCCTGGCTTATCCCCTCCACCTAAGCCTCAGTACTGTTCTGTATAATTATTGTATTTTATTTTATAGGTATTTACACCCGATGAGGGGTAATTCTAAATACCCGAACTGTGTTTTTGTTAATATTTCACTCATGAGTGGCGTACTGGTTAGTGCGTTTGGCTATCATGCCTAAGATCCTGAGTTCAGTCCCCGGAAAAGTCAACTTAGAGTATTTGTGTAATAGGTGGTTGTAATATTTCGTAGTTCCTAGACTGGCGTCTGAAGAGTGAAATTAATCATCTCGTGGGGAATTGAGTATTTTTATACTAGTAATAATTCATTTAATCATAATAATTACGTATGCTGACCTGTTTAACTGGGTATTTATTTATTTATTTTATTAGGTAAACAAACAGTATGTACACATATATTGCCAATTTCTTTGTATATTAGAGTAAGAAACTCATGCACACACCAAAAAAATTGTTTACACTTAATACAATAATTTAAATTATGTTCAATATAATAAATGTAAAAGAAACGAAATGAAAAAATATTTATAAAATAATAATGTTAAATGTCTGCTTCTCTCAAAATTTCTATAATTTTTTACCTAAATTTACATACATTGTCACAAAAAATATCAGCCTCGGTAAATATATTGTTATATTGGTCGCATATTCTAGGTATTGTAGATTGTTTAAAATAGTTTGTTGACGCGTTTTCAGTGTAAAACAAAAGATTTTGTCTTGTCGGTCTAGATGGCACACGGAATGGAAGTCTTTCTAGTAGGTTAGGAGAATCAATTTTATTATTTATTAATTTGAATAAAAATAACTGGTCCAACATTATTCTTCGATTTTTAAGAGAGTTTATTCCATGGTACTGCATACTTTCAGCATGATTAGAAAAGTTAATGTTTAAAGTTAAAGTTGGTATTCCTTTGTCATGGCTTTCATTTCTTTAACGTTTAGTCATTAAGTGAGGTTTAACAATCATTAATTATGAACAATATTTTGAGTTTTTCCAAATTTTTGTAGACAAGGACTGGATTTAACTCCCTGGGGAGCTGTTTATATTAACATATTACAACAGAGATGAAGAACATTTAAGAGAAGGTATGTTAAGGTAAGGTTCTTCATCTCTGTTGTAATATGTTAATATAAACAGCTCCCCAGGGAGTTGAATCCAGTCCTTGTCTACAAAAATTTGGACAAACTCAAAATATTGTTGATAAATTACCTGGTCCATGAAGAAGTATAGAAATTGAAAAAATAATATTTTCAGGCGTTGCCCAGTATGTAGGTGAAATAATTCAATTCGTTGAATCTCACCCGCATAAATAAAGGTTTCAGCTCTTTAACTTCACAAACATCAACAGATGAAAGAATTTAAGGAATATAGATGTTCAAATATAGGCAGAATGGTGAATGTTACACAGTGTGTAAAGTGGCCACTTAAACCAGCCATTGACAGGTCATAAGCCCTGTAGATGCCTGGACTTCTATATTACCTTCTCTTAAATGTTCTTCATCTCTGTTGTAATATGTTAACATTAATTATGAGTTATCAACAATAGAACGTGTAAATTATTTAATGCCATTAATATATCTGTACCTTCAAGCTGAAAGACTGGAAGTCACATTTTTTTGCAAAATTGAGTTATGAATGTCATTTCGTTCATATATTCGGATTATATTAATGCTAAAACATTGGAATCCTCCGGTATACCACTACTGAAATGAGGGATTTTGCACAAGATTAAGTCTTATTGTCATTATTTTATTTTGCCTTTTTTCACGTACTATTTACTTTCAATTCCTGTTTTATTGCTATTAATATCATGTCACTAAATTTATATTTACCTGTTATTTTCATCAATAATTCATGTTTTAATTAATGGCACGTAGTTGAATGTTTTTATCGTAATTGAATGCCCAAAGAAAATTTCATAAATATGTACATTGTTTTTAATTCAATATTCTACATGACTTTTTATACTAAAGTCCGAGGAAGAATTAGGGCGCGGGCCGGGCGGTTAGAACAACATTAGTCCCATAGTTATTTGAAAGTCCATAATTTAAATGTTTTTTTCTTAAATATTCTTAAATATTCTTATCAAAAGCCTATAAAAAAAAAACAGCAATAAATTGTGTTTTTACTTCGAGAGATATATTTGAAACAGTTTTACAACTTCAAACCACTCTCCTGAACAATTTACCAAATGTGACTTCCAGAATTTCAGCCTTAAGATACCTACAGATATTTACCTAAACATATTTAATTCATTATTAACGACAAAGAAAACATTATATTCCATAATAATATTAGGTAGGAAGGAAGGTATATTACTAAGAGTAACAACACGCCGCTCTACCACTTATAGAGATGCCATTTCGCTCTATTGAATATAACTATGTTTACTATATATTACTATGTATTGAATATAACTATGTCTACTTGGTGTCATGAAAACGACTTATTTTTAGTTTTAAATAATGTATGTCTATTAAATTCACAAGAAAAATAAATAAAATCGTTTTCAATTATTCAATCAACAACACAATTTTAATGAACGTCGAGACGTTTCGAGATCTTGGGATACTTTTTGATAACAAACTTAAATTCAACCATCACATTGATCACATTTCCAAGAAAGCGTCCAAAATCTGTGGATTTATTTTTCGAATATCTAAGCCATTCAAAAGTCCAAAAATTGCAATAACATTGTATAATCATTTGTTCGCAGCCTGCTTGAGTTTAATTCTATAATATGGTCTCCTAATTATAATATTCACATAACGCGGATTGAATCGGTGCAACGTAATTTTTTTAAATCGTTCATATTTAGAATTGGATCAAATACTTTCTTAATTAACTATTATGATCGTCTGGAGTACTTTCATATCTTCAGTTTGGAATTCAGAAGGATTTGGGCTGGTTCGATATTCTTGCACAAATGAATAAACTGTATAGATAGATGTCCATGATATTCTTGCTTATATTAACCTTAATGTACCTCACCGTAACTTGCGTACCAATACTGTCCTTGCTTGCCTTATTTTATAATATATAGTCAATAATGCCAATCTGTTAGGGCTTTCATAAGCCTGTTGATTGGGTAAAAAAACACTAAAACCTTGCAAATTTTCGGCTTGGTTTTTGGTTCAATAAGAGAGCGTAACGAATGCTTTCGTCGCTGTGCTTGACATTTGCTCGTAAATAACGTGGCAATTTCCTTATTATAATAATAAACAAAGAATAATAGAAATATAAAATCGGAATAACCCTCCAATTATAAATATATAATACCTGCCTTTTAAGGAAATAAATAGGTATATTTGAAACTAATTATAATGCAAATTAATACCGATTTGGCAATTCTCGACCGGAGTACCTACGGCCCATTGTTTTGCTGCAAACTGTAGCTTTATAACTTTGTGATTGATAACACTATAATGGTATTTGTCCGTACGGGCGACTCTATAAGCGGTAGCGCGTTTTTGGGGTACATTGTGTAGCTGAAAATACATACACTCGAACTTCTTTTTCACGGGAGATACGCTAGTATACTAAAAAAGGACAATGCTGGATAGGTCTCCTTGTATTTATTTATTTATTTATTAACGGACATTGTCCATTTATATAATTCATAGGGTATTAATGTTCCAATATAAGAATAGTTAAAAACATTTTTTTTAAAGAAAAGAAGCATTGACATAGGGGACATCAAGAGAAGATCTGGACTATTTAGTTGGTGCTCGATTAAATCGTTGTAAACTTAAACCAATAAAGTATAGATCTTGTCTTGAGTTAACAATACGACAAAGACGGGTCATTGGAGAATTAAGGCCATAGTTTGTTGTATGCTGATAAATGAAGAGTACTTCATTGTTTCTCAACCTACGAGTCGGAATATGGAATGCTAATGGCACATCGACTGCATCATTTAGTATGCCGAAAATATATATGGAGTCAATATTAGTTCGACAAAAATCAATTCGTGATTTGAAAAAAATATATACCGTAAAAGCATACAACATGAGACTTGAATGTAATTTGAGACGAAACTTCCGCGGCACATAATAATTACATGTGGTATCATTGCTACTCTGGCAGCACCGACAGTGTCCTTCAAATGGTTTTGCTTGTGAACGTATAATTGCTGTCAAGATGAAATTAAGACAAAGTAAGTGGTATTTAGTATAGTAAATTAACTAGTAGGTAGTAATGTTATTGTTTATTTTCGCATAAAAATTTCTGCCTTAAAACAGGCTGTACCTAGTTAGGCAGACTAGACATGATCCAAACAAATCTATTACTTAAGTGTGTGAGTAGTAGATAAAGTCATTGTTATTTTGTTAATAAACTATGATTATTATTATTATTATTATTATTTATTGAGAAATTGACATTGATTTTTAATTCAAATATATTTCTGAATTACATGTGCCTCAAAACTCTATTATTAGTAAAAAAAAAAACTGTAGGGATATAAATCGATTTAATAATACGATCTCATGAGAGGCACTTTTCCGTAAACAAGTCAATGCCATGTTCGACACTTTTGGCGTAGGTTGGCAGAGTGAAACTAAAAATTCCAAGAAATAAAGGTTTTTTTTTTAAAGGTAAATTGAGATGTCTCAAATTAGGTGCATAAGTCTCAATTATTAAGTCTCGAATTGTATCAAATCTCTACTGATAGTTATTTTTAATAATTAGGAGAAACTCAATTATTTTGTAATTAGGTAGGTACGACTACAGTAGTTATTTTATTACAGAAAAGTACAGACTGTGAAGATCTTAAAGTATATAAGGTGAAGATAGTGTATGCATTTTAATAATTGTTTATTGTTCTAGCAATATACGTGTCTCAAATTACACACAGTCTCAATTTTAAGTTTTAAATTTGATTTTTTTTTACGATTTTTGAAATAGGTTTTTTGTTTTTGATAGGATTTTTTTATTTGTAGACGTAAGCTTTTTAAATTATATCATGCTTTTTAAAGCTGAAATTTTGTTTTATTTAATTTCTCTATTTGTGCACGACATATTTACAATATTATTCGTGGAAACTGGATATTTTTTTAAATTTTTATTGTCTCATGGTTAAAGCAGTAAAATGCTACATAGGAAACTACGACTTTCTTATTGTGTCTCATATTTGCAACAATTTGCAGGTAAATTGGGACAACAACAAAAAAAAATAAAATAAATTGAAGGATATTAATATGTCCACATGTGCGGTATGCTTCTGTAACCTGAAACATAGACTAAAATTTGTTTTAAAATTTGAAAGCGTAATATGAAATATATAAAAAGATATAGTCAGTTGAAGTTGAAAACTGTCTCGAGTTGTATGCTTTTACGGTACAATTTGCTGTAGCTCATTTTTTTCTTAAATATAACGTTACAAAGATTATTTACTATGACTATCATATATTGAACCGTTGATGTATAAATAAATAAATATTATATTACATATACGCCAAGCATGTAAAAGAGCAATGTAAACAACAATTGGTATATTACTACTAGCTTTTACCCGCGGTTTCTCTCGGGTGGTTAATTCATTACGAAATCAGTTAGTTAATTATTTTGTGGTTTAACAATGAGATTTTTCTGAATGGAATATTATATATATATGTTTTATTTATTCGGAATAAGAAATAGCCTCAATATGTTTCTTTTTTGGGTGATACCGTGTGTGTTAGATTTGTTCCGACGTTTCGACTGTCATTGCAGGAGCCATCATCAGGGTAAACTGGGTTTTTTGTAGAAAAAAGTCAGTGTTAAAGCACTAGTAATTTGTATCGTGTCGCAGTCGACAGTAGGCACATTTCTATTCGTTTTTGTAGAATGTATAGTCCTTAAAATATAGCTTGATTAAAATGACAACTGCCAAACTAGTGATGGGAAAGTACTGACAACTGACTATGTACCGATCAAATAGATTTGATTAGTTTTTTCAAACAAACATGAAACTGTGTTTCCGAAAATTGATATAAAAACACAAAAACAAGCTTAATATAGAGTGTTTAAGACAATTATTCTCCAAAAAAATAAGACATTTACACTTTTTTCACAAACAGCATCAAATGAATTATCTTCTTATTCGATCGATTTACATTGATGAATTTGTCCCATCTCTAACATTTTTGCAAAATGATGTAACCTTGTAAGAACATCGTTAATGATTAGGTTTTTTTTTTTTTTTTTTAATCTGATTTTATATAATTATGTTGATTTATATGTCAAGCATTGTATTTAAAAAAAAATAACATGCCAGATACGTATGATTTTTCGAGTGTCAATATAAATCACTCCTAAGACGTTACTACAAAGTTATGTCGTCACTTTTGCTGACAACTGTTAATCTAATCAAGCTATATATGGCCAGAACACCCGAGTTGAGAGGTGAAAAGGCCATTAAAAAACGAAGAAGAAGAATCAAGCTATATTTTAAGGACTATAGTGCTGGGAACTAAGTTAAGTTTAATTTAAGCCCGTCGAGCGTCGTCTTCGTCTTTGCCTTAAAAATAAATAAAAAGCCTTATCTCAATCCGGTCATAATTTTTGCCCTATCGCCATATTGTGTTGAAATTGAAACTATTGCATCATATTTGAATAAAAGTTTAATATGATGTTTCTTCGTGTATTTAATGACAGCATTTGCAATATCCTCCTCACGTGTTGGACTTTTCAGTGGCAATAATCCTGAAAGTTCTTCTTTAGAACCCGTAGACGAAATAAATCGAACAAAATGAGAAAATTGCGCTGTAAGATGTGCTCAAGTGGCTAAAGAGCCGCAGGTGGCTCGCGAGATATAGTTTTCCGACCTCTGTGTAAGTCTATGGCGACGTAGCATCGTTAGTATGTTTCATTATTAATTTATTTTCCTCTAAGAATTTTCTCTAAGGTGTGATTTTTTTTAGGGGTGAAAAGTAGCCTAATACACTTTTCAGCTCTTCGGCTATTCTTATGCAAAAAATCGAATCGATCGGTCGCTCCGTTGCGACGTGAAGGAAACTCAAACAAACAGGCAAACACACTTTCACGTTCATAATACTAGTATGGATAGTATGGAAAAATTGATTACGCATTGTTTAATTTATGTTCAAAAAATTGTTTAATTTCATTACAAAAACATGTTATTTCGAAACCGTGTAAAATGAGGTTACAGTGCACTATTTACATAAATTTTGTAATCTCGGAAAAAAACGACTTTTCGAACGAATAAAAAAAAATTCTTAATTTTATTCCAAAACTAAAACCAAAAGCAGCTCCCAGTCTGAATGGAGTAACAGCTAAATACTCTCCTACTGTAGAAATCAACTAGCAGGGCATATTGTTTCCCTTATTACCTAATGATTTACTGGCGAGTGGTATATTTCCTGATAAATTAAAACTAACTAAAATTGTTCCCTTATATAAAAGTGACAGCGTAAAAACGTCTCTAATTATCGACCGATTTCGGTCTTATCTGTATTTTCTAAGATTTTTGAACAAGTAATTAAAGACAGTCTAATGATATATCTTTTATCCAATAATCTTCTCTCATCACAACAATATGGATTAGGCAAATTATCTAATACGCCAGTTCGTGCAGTTTTTGATTTTGTTGCAACACTTCAACAACATATAGACCAGGGTGAATACACTGCTGGTATATTTATAGATCTAAAGAAAGCTTTCGATACAGTCTACCATAAAATACTATCTTGGACTTCTCTTGAGCTGTTTCGAAATTACCTAAGTGATCGAAGTTGCTTAGTTCAGATTGGATGACAATCAAGTGACTTCGGGGGGATCACATGTGGTGTACTCCAGAGTTCCGTTCTCGGACCACAGCTGTTCTTAATTTATATAAATGATGTTACACATTGGGGTATTAAAGGTACACCTCAACTGTATGCAGACGACACAATTATTTACTACACAATCGTAATCTAAAGGACCTTGAAAATGAAATGCAACTAGATGTTCACCATCTTAAAAGTTTGCTTTGTATCAACAGACTCGGACTCAGTCTCAACATTGAAAAATTTAACTACATTACATTTCGCTGCCCTAGTTCTTGTATGTTCAGACCATTTTTAGAAAAATTGAGTTATAAATGCCAATATGTTCATTATCTTATTACGCATCCATGTAGCTAAAGAATTATTATTTTTTTCATTATTAATAGTATTTTCATCATTTTTTGAGTGCCAATCTCCACTTACTGATTTTACTTATTAAACTATAAAAACAAAAAAAATGTCTCTTGTAAAATTTGCAAAGTAGTCTATTGAACATACAAGAACTAGGGCAGCGATTTGCATAATGCATAGGTCAAAGGGAGTTCTTCCGATCTCATCACGCCGTGCAGTGTACTATTCAATGATACACTCTCATTTGGTATACTTGTCGTACATCTGGGGATTTGCCACAAAAAAGGGTGTATCAGAAATACAAGTAATACAAGATAGAGCTATAAGAAACAAACACGGAATACCAATGGAAACGCATGTCAAAGACATTTACAAATTTACTGACATTCTCCCATTTTTGGACGTACCGTATTATGAAATTGCAAAACCGGTGCTTCAAGGCGTAAATAAAAACTCTCTCACTAATATTGGCTATACCTTCAATGACATCCACCAGTATAATACGCAACAGAGTCAAAATATTCACGTAACTGGATCACACACAACAAGGTATGTTCTAGGGCTCTAAGGTATCTGCTGTACCTTTCTTGTAGTGAGTACAACAGGCTACCGGAGTCCTATAGAACATTAAAAAATGACTATATTAATTTTTTTAAATACTACTTGAGGAGGTACGTGGAAGGTGAAATTTAGTTTTAAAGTTCTTCTTTTACCTCGAATATTTCTAACTGTATGTAAATGTTTATCATTATGATTTGTTTTAATTTCTTTGTGTTATATACTTAACTTGCTATGTTATTTCAGTTTTATGTACATATTATTACTTGTTACTATATTATTACCATACCTTTATGTGAATATTTTTCTGTCCTAAAATGATATTGTTGCTATTTATCAGACATCAACAGCATAAAATTAAAAATGTAATTAATTAAGAAGTGCAATTTCGGATTGTTGATAGCGATTTTTGCCGGGATGGGTAAGGTACCTACTCACTTAGATACTCACCAATTAAATGTTTCTGAAATAAATAAATCTGATATAGGTACTTCAAAAATGACTGTGTATTATCCGATTGGTAGCCTTCATACTTGCGAAAACGTTTAATTAAATTACAGTGAAAATTTAACTACTTTGAGGCGGTTAAATGCATTTAGAGTATTATTTAACCTATTTTATCTAGGATTAAGAAATATTTTTAAAATAAAATCTCTGTAACAGGCAAACGGAGCATGGCAGAGAAGGCTTTTTTACATGTTTTTACGTCAGTTCCTGCATTTATTTTTTTAATAGGATTTTTTAAATTTCAATATGAGATTTAAATCACTATATTATACACCTAACTTAAATATTTACCTGCCTGACTTTCCGTGTAGAATCAAGAGTTCAATCATCAGTTAGAAGTTATGTTTCTAACAGGTTGTGTTAAAAAATCATAAATCAAGACAAAATTCAAAATAGTCATATTTGTATTACCATTAATAATGAGCATCGTTTACAGGGCTGAGGACCTCTCATTGTCTGGATTAAGTATCTGGTTAATGCCTAGACTTCCATATTCCCTCTTTTTAAATGTTATCAATCTCATTTTTAATAGATATACATATATTTATTTTACTCCATTTTCACACAATATATGTTGTGGATTATTTCAGCACTAAGGATGAAAAGGAGTGATGCCTTCTGCTAAAAACGTTTATCATTCATTATGTCTTTAAAATACAGGCTAATCAAAATAAAATATAAATATCTAACTATTTGTAGATTTTTTTCAATCAAATGATCATCATCATACCATTCTGCCTATGTTTAAATAATATTTATGCTAACAAACGACAGATCATAATCCCTGTAAATGCCTAAACAAATATATTTACAAACTCCCTGGGGGAAATACTAAAAAAACTGCTGATCAAATGTCACATTTATATACTTAGAATCATCATTATCATGCTCCCATCTGCTGTTGGTGCATAGGGCACTCCATTGGCACACATACTAAATGTACCGTATCTTGATCACCTGCCACATTACAGTGAAGTGATCAATCTGCAACAGTGGAATATTGCTGGGGGAAAAAAAACAAATATTGCGAGGAATTAAACCCAGGATATTAAGCAAACGTGCAAACTATTACTCCACTCGATACCTGAATTTAGCCAACTAATCGAACACCTGATCAGGATTCTATTCCTATTTCACAAATAGAACTGTATTCTTTATGCGCCCGGACATGAAAAGTTTTATCAAATAAATTGAGGTAAAAAAATAGTCAATCAAGGGTACTTTTAAACATAAATAATAATAACAAGAACGCGAACGCATCACATATATTTTTTTTAAATAAAGTAGAATTAAATCCAAAAAAGTTTTTTATTTTGGATACCTTACCAAAAAACATATTTCGTATATTGATACAATTTAAAGTTTTGTTTAATTTAATTATTTAATTTAATAAAATAAAACCCTTTTGGTTTAGACTAGTATTTTTATTTTATAAACAAATGCATCCTAATTTATATTGTCAGTTTACAACGGTTCAGTTAGTATGTGTAAAAGTATCTTCCAATAAAATCAAGCAGATACTCAAAGAGCCAAGCCATAAATTAAATTTACATAAAAACAATTTGATTATAGAAGCCATGCAAGTTTCTATAATCTTTTATTGTTGAACCAATCCTATGGTCAAACCAACTGATGTTTGTGGTTTATATGGTAACTAAAACATAAAACTATTAAATAATTATAACATAATAAATACACAATTATGTTTAAAATGTCAGGATTCAAGAGTTACTATTTTCTTTAAATCCATAAAGGATGATGACATATTTTCTAAAATTGTTAATACTGCATTATCAGAGCTTTTTTTTGAACCCTTCGAAGCATATAAAGATTTTAATGCATTTATTGATGTATCCAAATGCTGTAAGTGCACGGCTATGTCATTTTTACAAATGTTGGTATCAAACACCTTATCTACATCACCAGGCTCCAGGATATTTTGCAAGTTCTCAAAAAAATTACTCCTAAATACAGGAATATTGTCACATTTAATTTTTTTGAATAAATCCTCATTTTGAATTTCTAATTCATTTTTCCGTTTTTCTGCTGCTTGCAAATTTATTCCTATTCGAGACAACTCTACTTGTAATTTTTCCTCGATGGCTTTCTGCTTTAATTCTATATTAAGGAGATCATTCTGATATTTTATCATGTCGGTTTTAATCAAACATTTTCTAGCATCAGATAATGTATCTTTTTTTTCTGTAACACTGCTTTCAAAATCTTTCCGTACCGATTGAAGACGTACTACCTGTTGAAAATAAAACATTATACTAAAATATATATACATAAAATGTTAAAACATTTCATTTTAAAATTACCGTAATCCATTGAATTCAAATGGACAATAATTCAATATCAAATTACAATGAAAATGTGAGTTCGATAAGCCTTTATTCTACATGAAACAAATATTGTATTTGGCTTATTCTTATCCTGGAAGATGGGGGTCAGTGCTATACATATAAGCTCTTGACGTCACCGCGACCTGTGTAGATTTATTGTGACGGATCCACGTAAATTACTTCTCGCCCTCAAAGTCTAGATATTTAAAGAGCCATGCTACTGAGTGGAGAGCGAGTGATCGCCTCTTCCAAGCCCAGGGCCACGATTACAATGGGAAGTAAAGGACGTCATACCTTCACCATGACAGTATACTTAATGATAAATTCTCCAGAGCGATTACGAAGATACAATACCGACCCCCTCCCCCTTCAAGTTTTTGGTAGGTAAATCGATATGTAACAAGGGGATGAGTACGCCGCAATACACATATCTACACACTGAAGTCTCATATCTTCATTATGACGTCATAGTTGAAGATAAATTTTCCCGAGCGATTACGAAGATAAACTACTGACCCCTCCTTTAAATTTTGAGGTAGGCACATGGGTATGTACCAATGTCTATATTCTATAAGTGGCTTGGTGGGATTTTAGTTTTAGTAAAAATATAACAAGTGAAATTTTTTTTTAAATTGTAAAAATGTATAATTATGCTATTAAATAAATAAAATAAAAATATCCATATCTACTCACTAAAAGTGACAAAGTTTTGTTCCACCGAGCCGTTTTTGCTTTAATTGCAATTTATTTTTAAAAAATATCGTTCGAAGTGGCCACTTTTTATCACCGAAGTCTATTTAAAATATGAATGAGGACTATTTAAAAATTTTATTGAGTAAGTAACGCAGACTAAATTTTCGGCATCATTCATTGGTTGGATTCGATCATATGACGTTGATGTGACAAGTCGGTAGAACCTACCATGGTAGATAGAAATAGTAAAGAAGCTAAGTATACCATCTCGATATGTACCGATGAAGATAGCCTTTATAATTGCGGCCCAGGTCCTTAAAGTATAGGTGTATCAGATATTCTGTAAAGTTTACACTTGTCACCCTTTCAAAAAGAATACAATAATTTTCTACATAATACTGATCAACAAAGAATAAGTAAACTTTTCACCTCTTGGCGTAATTCCCGAATCAATTTCAATTGAGGATCTTCATTCACGGCCACTCGATTGACAATATGGCGAGCTTGACAAGCGTACCTCAGTGTTGATAGTGTTTCCTCGATTGACAAGACACTCGGAGATACAGTGGCGAGCATAACAGTTCGGGAATTTCCGCCTAGACTCTCCTGAAATTTATCATTCAAACAATTTAATATTGAAGGCAGGAATGTATCACTGTACACATTTTTATATTTTTATTATTATCCAAATAGATTTTGAAATAAAATAATTCTAAATGAATATTACCTTAAGCAACCAGGTCAATACAGACTCTCTATAAGGAATAAAATTCCCTCTCCTTTGATCTGATAAAGCCGTAATAACTTTTCCTAGGGTAAGAAGAGACTTGTTGATGCTCAAGCCTTCTCTAAAGCGTTCCTCGCTGACGAAGGAAGATGCCACTCTTTCGCTGCCGGCCAAGTCCACCAAGCTCACCTTAGAACATAGACTCTGCTGCGAACATACCGAAACCTCCAGGATGGCGTGGGAGCGAGACGAGTAATTGTTGTGCAATGTGGCACTCGTGGCACGGCGCCTATTACCATGTGCAAGCAATACATTCAATTCGTTTAAAGAATCTACTCCGTGCCGACTTAAATTTTCTACATAGGGTCCAGTGGATGGATGCTCTCTGACTCTGAGACTTGTTTTATTCTCAACTTCATTTGAAACGTTTAAAAGATCGTGAATTTTCTCATTATATATTTCATAATAGCTAATGGAAACTTCATGTTCTTTATTTTGATTTCGAATCAACAGCTCATTACAAAACCTCGGAATAATACCAGACCCTTCCCCGCACAGCGTGTAATCAGATCCCATCATGCTGTATGTTTTACCTGATCCGGTTTGTCCGTAGGTAAATAAACAAGCGTTATATCCTTCTAGTGCAGCATCTAATAGAGGCAGTGCAATATCCTCGAAAACATTTTTTTGAGTTGAAAAATTAGTCATATCATCGTCGCCAAACCAAAATATGTGATCATAACTAAAAGCAGTTTCAAATCCTCCGACATCGGTGGAAGTTGAACCGGAATTAACCGTAATTTCCTTATCCGTAACTTTAAAGGGGCATTCTCCACCAGAAATAGTTTCTTTGGAATTCATGGGGCGAAACCTAACTGCAACACATATTTTTCGAACGTCGGTAGAACTATCACCCAATTTTAACTTGGGTCGCGTTGGGGTATTCATATTTTCTATAGTCTCAAACTTAGCACTCTTTTTTTCCTTTGGAGTATTCCGTGAATTGCATAAAACTTTAACCGGAGTCGAGGATTCGTTTCGGTATTTCATTCGCAAATTATTCATACTGAAAAAGTTAATTTTTGTTAATTGTTCCTTTTATTTTTAGTTGACTTCACTTTTTATATTTATGTCGCATTAGTATTTAAATTTTAAATACAGCAGCCGGATACACTTAAAGTTTAGAGTTTAGATATACAGATGTCCGTGGTTTAGAGTTAAACATTCATTAGCGATACTCAAATGACTCAAAAGTCCTCCAAGTGACAGTTGACAGCGGTAGACAGTTTGAAACCTTTTTAAAATGTCATAAACAATAAACACAAATAAATATTAATTTTTACTTCTCTCTATTTTTTTTAAAAGTGTTTTGGTACACATTTTTTGAACAATTAGTATTTTTAATGTACTTAAAAAGTATAATGTTAACATCATTCAATGGTCATATAAAAATAAAAAACTTGAGAGGGTGACCCCTTTTAGTAAAAAAAATTAAACCCAATTTTCTTAAAAGCAGAAACTGGTAATATCATATTCAAACATGTTTTAATAAGCAGTTATGTACATAGGCCCTCTCCACCTTGACTCCGACGCCTGCCTCTTTTAGGAGGACATCACCGCCTGAGCCTGAGAAGTTTATCTCGTCTGAGATAGCGGAATAGCAGCTGCTGAACTACTCCTATTTACAGTTCAACTATATGCACGGTGAGTTGTCGTGTATAAAACGCGCATTTAGAACATAAAGACGCGCTATACCGCTTTATAAATGCGTTCATAATACCAGCAGAGGGTGGTATTCTGAATTTTGTCTACCCCCAGAGAGTGATCGGTTTGCAGATTTTCATTTTTTTACATACGTTCACACTTTTCAACATATATGGCCACACTGAAGATTAAAATTAAAATAAGTATGAACACTCGAAAACAAATATTATTATTTTCATTTAGAATATTATTGCAAACTCAAACATTACCCAAAACATGCACCTCATTAGATTGAGTTGAAGAAACCGTATTAGTTTTTCCCTTTTTTAAACAGTTTTATGCATCATTAAATTTGACGTTTAATCATCAGGGGCCCATTACATGTCTAGGGGTTGAAGAAAATTCAGAATACCACCCCAGGAGGTTAATAAAAAAATCAATCCGGATGGTAAATAAAAATAAAACATTGTTGTGATAGTACAATATCTCCAATACAGTATAAAACATATTTAAAGCATCAAAACACACTATTTATAAAAACTATAAACCATCAAAATAATGCAAATAATATTTAGAGCGTCGCTTTGAGATATAATTGATTTTTTGTTTTTAAATTCATCTTGCAGCTTATTAAATTAGGAACTGTAATCAAAGCTATGGCATAAGCAAATGAAAGCTAAAACCAAAAAAATCATACAAAAAATACAACAAACTTCTTGAATGCATGTCATTATTTTAAAGTAGGACATCATCAATGGTAGTTTAAAATGTGTCAGATTTTATAACGTAATTAATTGTGTTTTATCTATTTTTTATTTATTTTCAAGTTATTTTTTTAGGAATTTTTATTCTAAAAATACTCTCCATAAGTTAATTTGGTAATTCACATCAAGTGAATTGTAACTTTTAAATTAATTTTAACGAGCCCCAAATAAAATTTTCTAACAATCCAATTGCTTGGTTTTTTTTGATGGGTAGGTTTTATTTCTAAATTAAATGTTCTCTTTGGTTTACCATTCACATCATCTCAGCTCAGCTTTTTGTACAATACTTTCTTCCTTGATTTATTTTTCTATACTGGGAGCTGTCACAGTTATTTTGTGAATTCTTACTAGATTTTTAGGTTATATTCAATAAAAGTCTAATCGAGTTAAATCAATAGTTGAAAAATGTACAGGAGAAGTTGGTTTGCCATTCATAAAATAAAGAATTCACTAAAATATTCCTCATCATACTCTGCTACGCAAATCACAAAATCAGCACACTCTTTTAGAAACCAATATTTCCAGGGAAAGATTAATGCCAAACCACTTTTTACAACCGCATTTGGTTTGACTCTATTCAGTTGGCCCGAGATAGATAAAAAGACAAACGCTGAAGATGAAATGATTGTGAATTTAAAATGGTCTATTCTTCTTATTCAGAGAAAAGAATATGCCAAAGTTAGTAATGTGTATATTATAACTGTCACTGTAGGTACATTGTCATTTATTATGACATTGCAAATTGGGTGGTAGTTTATTTTCCAAATTTTCTTCAACCTGACTATCCGATGTTTGAGGATTTACATGTCACCTGACTTTTATTTCTGTAGCAAAATTAAATATTTACATGGCGTCAAGAATATTGTAATCAATAAGCCGGTTCCCCAAGGGTGAGGCCCTTTTGTACACTATGGTTGGACTGACCCTTGTGGTTTTCCCTAATGCGGATACCTTAGTTGCATAATTTTTGATAGTCGGGGCTATGGAGGCGCTGCTCCCTCATACCTAAAACATTTATCAACAACAAATCAAATTCTTGACCTAAAATCCATTAAAATGAATGTATTTAGCGAGTTGTAATAGTTCTAGAATTTCCACTCTTAAATATAGATATTTGATTAATAGTAAGTTCGAGTTAATAGAGCTTATATATTTATAGGTAAATGAAAATGTTTTTAAATTCAATTAATTACAAACTAGTTTGAATTTTAAAATATAAAATCTTTCCCTCAATACGGGGGTCTCCCAGTGAGGAAACATCATTTGACATAAAATAAGCTTGTAATAAAATAAATCAAAATCATACCTAGGGCATCATGCATGGTTACCATAAGCGCAAGATGCACAATATGGTGGACATTTTCGCAATTGTTACTATTTTTATGTATATATATTTTTTTAAATTTACTTTCCGTCTGCAAAAATACGACTCAGTTAGTTTCCAACATACATATTTTCACAATATGAGTCAGAGCGGAATTTGTAACTCACCTGAATATTGATTATATTTCAACGAAATGGACTCTCTTCATAGTTAGAGTTAATTTTTTTATTTCTTTAGTTAATCTTTGTCTTTAATTTTGTATAAAATCATAAGATTCAATACGTCCGTGTACTTGTAATTTTCTCAAACTGAACGGGTTTGATAGGTAGGAAGAAATTGCCTTAAGGCAGTGTGCCCGCCCTTATATGTATATATATTGTATATGTATATAAAGTGTTAAATAAATAAATGGAACGGGACTCACAGTCATCTTATTTTGTAGATTTTCAGAAATATTGAAAAATAATACCCTTAACTCTTTTTTTTTCGAATTCATTCAGAGTGAATGAAGAGTGAACTCCATGATCCATATCTTTAAAAAAATAATATGCTAATTTATAATTTTACTGAATTTTCAAATCTATTATTTACACTCTAAAAGCTGAACTATACATAGTCTGATATAAATTAGTTTTCCAGTATTCATTTTGTTTCTATTAGTGGTTTTTATAATGACAAATGCGTATTTATTTCAGGCTGAACAATTGTTACATATAACACTCCGTATGGCACAACAAACACAAAATCAGAATGCCATTACTTATACCTACGATGTCATGGCTAATCTTGCTCTTGGTTTGGGTCAGTATGATAAAGCCGAGAAACTCTTTGTTGAAATTATGCAAAGATTAATCGCGACTGGTTTAAAACAAGATGATATAAAGGTTTTTATATTTTTAAATCACACTTATATTATCATACAAATAGAAACATATGCAATGGAAAACTTAGCCACTTTTTATAAAAGATTTAAATACTTAATATATTTACATGTATCTCAATAGAGATGGAGAACTTATTTAGGAAGGAAATATCTAATTACCACGATTCGTATGTCTTTTTCCTTTATTTTTTTAATAAAACATATTACATTTAGTAGATATTATACTCACAGGAGTTATAAAAAAAAACTCATTTGGGACCGTACATAAAAAAGAAATCATTTTTGTGACAATACATAATATCATACATAGTTTATACATCTGAAATAGTAGGAAAACATAATATAAGAAACATAAAACACCGTACTTTACACTATCTATATAAATTACATTAATAACTATCACTATCAAAAAGATTTAAGTAATATTTTTTTATTGCGACACTTTTGGATTTGCTTTAGGTCTAAAGTTAATACTGTAAAAAATCTATTTTCAAAATTTTCTAGTATGAATGTATTATTGTTTTTTCTTTATATATCCTATGTTTTTTTTTCTCATGTACTTGTATATTTAAAATTATATAAACTCTTATAAATAAACAACTACAACAGTGTAAGTCACTCTCCAAGCACAAGAGTTAGTCTCTTTTTTTGGAGAGTTGCAGTGATAACATTTACTAGATGTATAAAAGTAGATCTGTATAGAATTTTAAAAAAACATGTACCTTTTATGAAATTTATTAATAAAAAAATATATAATTTCTTGATCGCTTATGCGTATCCAGTAAAATCCATATAATTATTTTTCTGAAAAAGTGCCATTTTCATAAAATAATACCTCAAGGGTGCTTTACAAAAGTGATTTAAATTAATTAAATATATTTTATTTATTTTGAGGACAAACAATGATTATTGGGGTTCTTTGTTACTTGTTTTACGTAGTATTTTTTTACAGGCAACTTAATTTGGCATCATGTATGTCATAAATATTCGTTCCAACTATTTGACACTCTATTTTTATCATTTTTAGAACATACATATAAGTTTGAAATTGGCAAGAATTTACCATATGAAAGGAGATAAAGAAAGGGCAACTCTGGGATATAAGTGGAGTTTAGAAAATTTACATAAGAATATTGGATATGACACTGAATCTGAAAACAATGTATTAATAGCACTTGCTAATGACTGGTAAGTATTTTTTAATTCATGTTAATTATTTGTGTCTATACCACAAATTATTGATTATAAACATCAGATTTGTTTAGCTAATATAACAGTTTTGTGACAATCGAGAATTTTGTATATGTAGGCAAAAGCGTACATTTTAAAATTAAATGTAGGTCTCTTTAATCCGTACCTCATGTCTGAGGATGGTGATCACGCCCGACTCCAGGCACGACTCGTCTGTGGACAGTCTCCTTCCACCCGGAACAGCCTTGTGCTGTTCTGTAGGCATTTATCAGTGATAGTTCTGATAATTCAGTGACCGAGCCACTTCATCTTGTCGGTTGATGTCCACGTAACCTTGTCCTTTCGACACTTTCCAGAAGGATAGTTTTCTCCAAACTATCAAAATTCCTCTGGAATTATGTCCAAAGAACTGCAGAATTCTTTTCTCACATATGGATGTTAGTCTTTCTCTTATGTCTAGTTCCTGGAGTATAGATATGCTTGTACGTCTGGCTGTCCAAAGAATCTGCAGCATTTGCCGCAAACACCACACTTGAAAGTTTAGATTTTTTTTTCAGATTCTCTCAGTGTCAATCACTCCACACTTTACATGAACACAGAAAACCAAGGCCTTCACCAGTCTCTTTTTGGTGTTAATGGTAATGCTGCAATTCTTCAAAATCTTCACCAGCCGACTCACAGTACTTTTGGCAATACCAACAAGTCAAGTATTTTACCTTCACACCCACCACCATCGCTGATGAGAGAGAGAACCTAGATAAATTAAATTGTTGCTCTTTCTAAGTTATGCAGCAAAAATAATGTTGCTACTTTATTAGCTCGACCAATAACCATAAATATGCTTAGTTTTGCTCATATTCATTGAGAGACCCAGGTCTGAATTAGTAGCCTCTATTCGGTCAATTAGCTCCTTCATTTCAATTTCTGACGATGCAATGAATGCGGTGACATCAGCATATCTCAGGTTGGATCATTTCCTTCCTCCAATTATGAAACCTCTTGTCCAGACGTTAAGTGCCTTCCAGATGGTATATTTACTAGAGGTGTGTAGTTCGCGAACGACCCTGTCATACTGAGAAGGCCAGAAACATTGAACTAGAGACCTGTTTCTTTCATCTTGGTCAGTTAGTTCGCGAACGAAAAGAGCGCCGAATTAAATGGCTCTTTGTGTCATTTGGATCTTTCATATCTTCGTGTCTTATGGATCTCTAGCTCATTTCATTCATTCATTGAACGAGATTGTGTCCTTATCTCTGTGGTTAGTGGGTAGATTAGATACCTACATATACACTCTATATCTATAGTAGGTACCTTAATGCCTATACTGGCTTCCTTTGTTCTCCTTTATCTCCTGCGCATCACACTTGAAATTTAATTGACACTAATTATGAAATGTCATGATAAAAATGCTATTTTATGAATTGTTGAGATGAAAACATTAGGTATTCGTATTTCATTAATGCCCTCTAATGTGAACAAGAGGTTAGTTTGTTCACTCCAGTTTATTAGATTATATATTTTTCTGTTCAGAATAAATAATTACAGAAACAATTTGATGAATTTATTTATTTATTAATTCATTATGAAAACATTCATACTCACTAACCTAATAATGGCTTTTTAGGCTGTGCCCATGTTAAACCATAATAATTAAAATTAAAAAATATAAAGTAACTTAAAATAAATAGTGATTAAAATATATGAATTTCAGAATAACAGTCCAATCGGACGATATAACATTAAAAAATAATTACAAATGAAACAATGTAAAACATAACAACCTAATTGTGGAATAACTTATTAGGTCAGTTATCCATTTTGTGCTAGAGGCCGAATAATGTTTTTTTAAAATTTTTATTTGTGTATTTTTTTTTTTCATTTCCTTTTATTGCCTTAGTTTATTTAGAAATATATGTATTATAACTGCACACGTTATAAATATAAAAACCTAATTTTTAAAAATGTAAACCCTCTAAGGGATTTTAAAAATTAATTGTATAAGTAAATAAAAAATAAATAAACCTAGCATGAAATATAACTTTCTATAATATATAATATAACTATATAATAATCTGTTTTCTACAGGTTTGTGATATTATAATATCTAAAGAACAATATTATCAAATCTATAAAGAAAATCATGCTGACAAACCAGTCAAAGGTTTAGAATTATTTGCTTTATTCACCACTCATACACATTTGGCTCAAGCGAACGAAACGAACTAGAGACATGAAAGACACGAAAGATATGGAGACACAAATGATACGATGATGGGGAGATATGATGGCCTAAATGAGCCGAATGAGCAAAAGACTGAGTCTACTAACATATGTTTACTTGGTTCACCGACAGGCACTAATACATAAACATATGCTTATTAAACATTCCAACACACTTTACCTACATACTGTGCATTTAGTTTTTTTTTTAAATATATTTTTTAAAACTTAAACTTAACCTCACTGTGCAGAGTACTGCAGAGGAGATAATTTTTTTATTTAATGAATCGTCGGTTGGCGTGTATTACCGTCAATCTACTAAATCACCTTTTTCCAGGAGACAGGTGTTAAAAATCCCCCAATATGAAAATATCATTTTTGCCAAAATTGTAGATTGATGGTAATGCACGCCGGCCGATGAAATGTTTCATTCTGATAAAAATATCTTTACAGGTATGCTCGAATACTTGTAGATGAAAAAAAATATGAGGACGCACTGAAACACATGAAAATCTCTTATGAAATTTTAACCCATTTTGAAAAAGGACATGAAGAGCAAATTGTTATCTTGCTAAGTGATATTGGAACTATGTGCGAAAAAGTAAGTTTTAAAAATGTTGGAATGTTTCAATTTGATTATTATATTTATTGTTTGGTCCATCCTTTTAAAAATAATTATGTTTTAAACAATATTTGGAGTATTTCCAAATGTTTTTACACAATATTGAATAATGGTGAATGTTACACAGTGTGTAAAGTGATTACTCAAATCAGCCGATAAGTCATATAACCTAGTAAATGAATTTCCTTTAAAATCCTCCTCTCAAAGGAGTTCTCCGTCTCTGAAGGTGCCTACAAACATACTAGATGTTAAATAACAACAAATAAATCATCAAATGTCACTAGTTGATACCAGATACGATCGTCAAATGTCGCAAACAAATATTGACTGTCGAATATGGCTGACAATTGGGAAAACATTGACTGTAACAAGTATCTACCAGTTATGCTTAAACATTTGATGATTTTCACATTTGGCGACAAATACGTTTGAAGTGCCTTGATGAAGTCTATTTGGGACTTAATAAGGATATCAAAGATGGACTTTTAGCCAGTCATTACATTTTTATATTTCGTAAATAAATCAAATATTATTTTTAAAACATATTTTTTTATAAATTGCCAAGTATCCAAAAAAACATGCATTTGATATAAAGAAATGCATAGTAAGTATACATTATTATTCTTCTTCGAGTTCCCCAACAGATCCCTCTGACGTTGGCGACCACTATGCAATAGGCCTCTTTATCTTCTGCCATCTGGAAGAATTTTCTGACACTCCTGATGCCAGCCCACTCTCGCATGTTACGTAATCCGACGCCGTCCCATTTCTTGGTGTTGCTTTATTTTGCCTTTCGTAATAAGTTTAAGCAGTCTATTCTTGTACCCACGCAGGATGTACCCCAAATTCACATCGTTAAATTATACCGATCAACTCACGATCCACTCTTGCTCTACGGAGTACATCTACATTCGTTACCCTTTCTATCCATGAGATTTTTAGCATGTGTCGGTGTATCCAGATTCCAAAGGCTTCCAGCTTGTTGGAAATATTGTTCTTTAAGGTCCATATTTCAACGCCTTTCAATAATATGGACCAAATGTAACATTCCACCAAACGCTGCTTGATTTTAAGGTTCAGGAGGTTGTCATTGCTAAAGAGTGTTCTCATTTTAAGATATATTGCACATTACTATATGAATATAATTATTAATATATTTATTACAGTTGGATGACCTGACTTCTTCAGAAACTTATTTAAAAGAAGCGATCAGGCGGGGACACTTGCTTAAAGAATTGCCAGAACTTAGCCCAATATATGTTAATTTAGGAAGAATCTACTTAAGACAACGATTATTTGAAAAAGCAAGAAAATGTTGTGGCTACGGCTGGAAATTAGGTATTGATAGAAATAACCAGGAATACCGAGATGAAGCAAGTTTATGTTTAGAAGAAATAAATAAAATGAATCGGAAATAGTTAATTGTAAGTTCACAAATAGAAATGTGTAAATATGTAAAGTACCATTTATTTTCACAGTATATATTTTCCAAAAACAGTGTTTAATTTATTTAAGTGTGCAATGTAGCTTTAAAAAGGTACTGAATAAAATAAACATTTACAATGTAAAATTTCATAAGAGTTCATGCTGACAAATAAAGTTACAAATATTTCATTTTAAATAAAAAAATATATTTAAAGCACTTACTTTGTGGCTATTTATTATAATTAAAATTAAACAACTTTATTTTTAATAATAATAAGTGGTTAAAAAAAGTTATTTAATTTTAATTATATTTCTTTTTTTTCAGCTGCTGAATTTTTTTAGTAAATAGTATTATGATTTTACAGTTCTTAGTTGGTTAAACATGCTTACTTTATATTTTTTATTATGAAATAATATTTTTCAGTGGTAATTTTAGTGATTACATAGCTCATTTGGCTACAATAAAGATTTATGTAAAGGATATTTTTTCACTCCAATACATCAATTTTCATGGACCGATCTAAGTGTAAGAATGATCGTATTGCCTTTATTTCACAAATGTTTGATTAAACACAGAAAAAAATATTATATACATTGCACTGATTAATTAATTAAGCTACAAAACCCACTCTGGTGGCTTTTTCTACTTATGAGCAAATAACAAAAGACAATTGCTTTACGATTTACGTACGAGTCAAAGTGGGTTTTGCAACTAACCTGAATATTTATTTTGATATTTCAATACAATAGAGTGGGATTTGTTACACAGTCGTTTTAATTTGTTGATTTTTCAAAATGTTAATAATGGCACCCTTATCTCTTTTTTTCTTAATTCATCCATTGGGGTTTGTAACTGTTAATTCCAGCAATTCATTATATACATATTTATATATTGAGTGTAGCATACAAGATTCCTAATTTTCATATAAAACTAATTCCACGAGTAATATGTAATATATATCTAGGCCTTTGTTTTTGTACCATTCTAAGATTGTGTTTTTTAATGCACAAATGATATATTTATCGTTTTAGGTATGCAAACATTGCTATAAAATTTATTTTTTAGAAAGCAAAAAGAGATGCGTCAGAGCGTCAATAAATCATAGTTTTTTCTAATTTTTGGTTCAAATTTTTACTATTTCAAACATTAAAAAAGAAAAACTAAAAATAAATTAAAACTGTTAGCAGAATTGATTAAAATTCATCAAGGTATTTTTATTACCAAATTTGAATCACACATTAAATAATTTTTGTGGTTCATAAACATGTGTTTTGAAATTATACAATATTTGTGTAAGAGAATTAATAAATCTATGGCAAAACATATTTTTTTCTAATAATTTTATTTATAATACTAATTTCATTCTACACTATAATAAAACAATAAAAGGAGTATGATCTGCACTATTACAATTACATTGAATTATAATATTCCGACATGCAAAATATGCAGATTCTATTGTCATATTTAAGCAACACTATTCAATTGATTAAATTTAGGTCATTCAATTGAGTGTTTATAATATCTGTTACATATTTCTTCAGACATTTTTATTATAAGAATTCCTTAAAATTGACAAATGAATTTTCAAAAACAATTAGGGTGCAAACTAATCATAATTAATAATAGGCAATCGCAGATTAATTGCCTATCATTTTATCACTTAGGTATATTTTCAGAAATGAGTTCAAATAATTTATCATCATAATTTTCATTATGAAAATAATTATTCTTTAAGAAAAACAATAAATTACACTAATTATTATAAAAGAGGATTGTATGGAAAACTTAGAACTAAAATTGTGTTGGTTTCCTTTTACTCATTATAATTTAAATGTTTTGCTTATTTCAACAAGCCGATAGCATTCAACTTATTCAGATTGTTTGATCTGTCAGACAGTCAATGCGTGTATTATTCCTTGTGTAAGTTTGGTTTTATTTTTATTTTCTTAGTTATACTGAAAGCAGCTAACTACAGAAAACCCAGTATCTTATCCATCTACTTTGCATAAAGAAATTTTTAAAAATATATCTCATGGATTAAAATAACAGCCTTATATTTTATGTAATTATCTAAGTATATTAACATCGAAATTCAACAAAGAATATTTGTCATTTAAAAATATAAACATTTACTGTTTTATTTATTTCAAAATAAAAATAATTTTCACTTAGGGTAACACTATTTTACAGCACAGTTTTAAGAGTGTATTCGTGAAGTCCAACGTACGTATTGTAGTGTATTTACAACAGCCCGCCAATCCTTGTGCAGAATGTTACCGGAGTTCATTAATATACATACAGCATCAAGATATTTGTCGCAATTAGGTGATTAAAATGCATATAGGTACCTAAGTATTATCAAAAATTATTCAAATTTAGCTATTAGCACCATCATAAAAACGCCGCATAATAAAGCGACTATTTCCTTCAAAGACTGTAAATACTTAGTTGTGGCATCTTCTAGGAGTTCAGGAATAATGGACACTGTGGCAATATAAATAAAGCCACCAGCCGTGAAGGGTAACACCCATGCCGTAAAGGTATCTGAGGTACCTCCGAGGTACAGTGACACAGCCGTGCCCACCACAGCTCCCAGTGCCGTCAGCAGCTGCAGGTACATGGCCTTCTTCCTCGAGCACCCCGACTGTAGCAGGATGGCAAAGTCGCCTATTTCGTGAGGCACTTCGTGCAGAAGAATAGTGAATGTTGTGACAATTCCGATACTCCGGCCCGCAATATAGGAAGCTCCAATGGCGAGCCCATCTGTAAAGTTATGCGTAAAATCAGCCGCTAGATTCAGATAACCAGACACTTTAATTTGATCATTTTTTTCATCTTTTTTATTTTTCTTTCCGTGGCTATGCCCATGACCTGAATTCAAGAATCGAACCACTTTTTCCACTACTAAAAACGTTATTATTCCTCCTAATACAGCTAAACCGACGCTTATGTCGTGCGAATGACCTTCGTCTTCATGTTCGTGAGAATGGCTGTGTGAATGTTCCCCTCCGTGGTCATGAGGGGCGAGAGCGTGGGGAATCAAGTGTAAAAACGCATCTCCGAGAAGTCCACCAGAAGCGAAAGCTAGTAAAACTTTCAAAAGTGGCTTTCTTTCTGAAGTGCCATCAACTGGAAGCAGAAACAGAATAAAATAAGGTGCTGCGCTAATCAAAAGTGTCGATCCCATTGCGTGGAGCCACAAATCGTAGTTTCCTTCCGTATTGTGGGATGCCTCCTGCTTTCCTCGAGGGTCCGAATCATGATTGACAGGCTGGTTGGCAGCTTTCGAATATTTAAAACTTGGCGGTTCATCGTGAGAGTGATCATGAGAGCCTCCGTGCGTGTGTCCATGAGAATGACAAGAAGACGACAGTACCGTAATTAGAAATAACGTCCGCCACATACTTGTATAACTGTTCATTTTGAATATTTTTACGATATCTAAAACACATACAATAACTATTAACACCAAAGATTGAGTAGGTTAACAGTTAACACACTTATTTAAAAAAATGACAAATGTCAAGTCAATAATGCGCCGCGCCGGCTGCTCAACCGGGTTGCCACGTTTTCAAAATGTTTATATTTGAAATAAAAAAAGTAAAAAATTATAACTAAGTAATGTTGCAAGTAATCGAAATAAACCTAGTACCAATGTAAGAACTACACTTTTTTTCAAATCCTTTCGTTGTTTTTTTATTATTTTTTGCTGTTTGGTGAACATAAAAAAAAGCACTATGCAGGCTGCCACCTTTCAAAAAGGACAAGCCCGGTGATTTCAGAAAATTCGGTATTTTTAATCAATAAAAGATTTATAAATTATTGTGAAAATAAAACTTTTTTACTAGCGTTACACAATTTTTATTATTTTACAAAAAAACACTACTACAGTTTCGGGAGAGCACTTCTCCCATCGACGAGTGGTATAAAACTAATATAGTAAACACAAAATATTGTTCACAATGACATAGACTTTAAACAAAAAATAAACAAATTAATCAGTGAAACTTAAAGCAGAGGGGGGTTATTTTCCACTTATCTAAGGTGTTAGCATATGTATGGATAGTTATCTAAAGTACCTACAGATATGAAAATATGATCAATAAGGGAAAGGACATTACGTAGAATTTATTTCTTAAAATTTAACACATAAGTGGAAGTTATAATAATTAAGCCTAAGATTTAATATGTAGGAAGACATATCATTCGGCTAAGAGAGTGTTAACAGACGTGTGGGTCTAAGTGGGTAAGTGGAGTGAGGGAGGTCGTAAAGGGAACATAGTCAATAAAGGCGCGGGGTGATTAAATGTGTGATTATTAATTTCAGTCTCAGTTTCAATAATTTATAATGAAGTGTTACGAAGTGAATGCCGATTCAATAAATAATATTAATAAAAGATTTATTCATAGAGCACCATATTGCAAAAACCCCTGATGATGATTGTCAAACCAAATTATCGAAATCTTACAGAAAATGGCAGCTTTCAAAAATAACTGGAAGAGCGGCTAGGAGTAGAGGCGCCACATTCAACAATATGAAGGCTGTTAGGAGATTGGATATTTACTTGGTGAAAACCAAATGCCACCTATATAACGCCTGCATAACACATATTCTCTACATATGCGAATTATGGCATCTCACTGGGGCCCAAAACAGCAAAATACTGAGTTTAGAGAATAGGTGTCTCAGAAGAATTTTTTTGGGTGTGCGGTGGTTTGGCTTTGTGAGGAATGAAGTAATAAAAGAAAGGGCGCAGCAAACTTCGGTGATAATGGTCATCAAGCAGAGGTGATACAATTGGCTGGGCCATTTTTATTATTTTATTTTTGCACTACAACAGGCCAGGAGGCCCAATTACAGTGGTGAATTACATCACAGAACACCCGCAGGCTTGAGAAAAATCACATTTTAATGTTTGTGTTCTCACCGGGAATCAAAACAGGAACCTTTCGTTTGTTAGTCAAGCGTCTTGATGACTACACCACGGAGGCTATTGTGGATGTCTTCTAAAAGCCTTAACCGCGCTTGCTTACTTTACAAGGCATCGCAGGTTCTCGACATCCACCGCTGACTGTCTGTCGGCAGTTTATGTCAGAACTACGGGACGCAAACCTGACTTGGGAGGACGCACAGGAGCTGGCAGCCGATAGAGATGCATGGAAGCTCTTTGAGGACACCACATGCTCCAACTAGGGAGCGGACATGGAATGATCATGAAAAATTCGTAGAGGAATTATTTAATTGAGTATGCCAAATTACAATAGTAGGGCCCAGCTTGATTATTAAATTCATATATATTTGTATTTGTATGAGATTATTCTGTTTTTTTCAAAAACATAAATTTTTGGCAAAGCATATTATTATAATTAATCTTTAAAACTAACTTCATCTTCACCGTGTCGCCTGATAAGCAGTTTCACCTTTGTCTCCATATTAAGGGATAAAGGGGTTCCTCAAAAATCTAACTAATGGGGATTGATAAAAAATTTCAATTATTTTTGGTAATTCTCCAAAATTTATGCCCTTAATTGATTGATAATTTTGAAAAAATCTGATTCATAAATCTTTGCTTCAATTTATTGATCTCATCACAAATAATAATATTGACGCCATGCCAGTTCGGATCTGGAAACTCTGGCGAAAAGTGCGCCAATACGAAATGTGAAAGCCATTAAAAGAGCAAGTTAGGTATCACAAGTGTTAGCCCAGTGGACGGCTCTCGCTCTCACCCAGCGCTGCTAAAAAATGGTCAATTTTCATGTTATTACAGCAGCTACCCTCTACCCTCACCACTGTTCATGAAATGCGAAACTATGTGGCCATACTCTGTAACTAACTCGTTTCATAAATTCATTCGTATTATATGAGGGAACGAGGGTGAGATGGATACATGACGAACAATTGAACTTACGAAATGAAATTACCTCTGAAATTACTCTACCCCAACTTGATTCCCATTTTGTAATAGTTAGTTATTTACAACTCGCTGAAAATGTCCCTCACAATGAAATATTTGGATAAATCGTAAGGCAATTTTTTTTTTCTTTGAAAAAAAAATATGATTGAACAGTTTTTTAAAGAATTGCAATAAAACTGGAGCCCTAGCGCTATAAATATAGAGTATAATATCTGTACATAGATACTCTGTGTACTCTGAACTTTAATTAATAATTGATCAAGTGATTATTTTTTATTTATTTTTTATCTGTTGAATTATGAATACCTAGGTTTTTTTTTTGTATAATATAAAAGGAGAAAAAATAAACATTTTAATCATCATGATTGACCTTTATTAAAAAGTACTTAGAGTGCCCTACTACCTTGAGAAGAGATAATGAGGAATGAGACATTAATTTAATATCCAAAATAATTCATATAGTATGAGAATAACCACACTTTGTTTTCTAATGATAGTAATTTTAAAGTTGGTACCTATATTTTAAGTAGTGAAATAAAAAATGTTTTGGTATTACAAAATATTTTATTATTTGTTTGCATTAAAAATTCATATTTATTTTACTTTTTTTTTTTACCAATAATAATGTCTATGTGCGCTGCACTCATATAATAAAAAAACTTAATTTATTAATCAAAATAATCCTCGATATCTATATCTGGATTTAGAATATCATCTCCATATGGGGACAAATCAATTTGGTTCAATATCAAATTTTCACAAGTTTCTTCGAGGCCCGTTTCTCCAATTAGAATAGCTCCTTGCAATTTATTATCCACAAGAACAAATTTGATGTATTCCATGTTCGGTGTAGTGCGAATTAGCATCTCATATTTTTTATCAAGACCTTGGCCATTGTATTTACCTAAAAGCACAATCTGATATCCAAATAAATTAGTTGTGTGTGAAAATAATTCAAAACAGAAATCTTGTAGAACTACTTCTTGAATGTGGTCGGCATGCATACTCTTGGCAGCCATAGCACCCATCTGATAGGCTTGTGTCCACAAGCGCATTTGAAACCAATGAGCGGCTGCGGGCCAATCAGCTGAGCATACATCACCAGCTGCAAAAATATTTTTTACTGATGTCTCCATTCGCCAGTCTACTGCAATTCCCCCATTTGTGCCCAACTTTAACACATTGTCACATACAAACTGCATTGATGGAATTACTCCGGTGGCCGAAATAACCAAATCACACTCGAAAATACACCCATTAGTTAATTCGACCATTAGAGAACCATTTTTAGAATGCTCTACTATACTAGTAACTTGCGCTTCATATATGATTTTGAGAGAATAATTACCAACTCCCGAAATGTTCTGTTCTTTTAACCAATCTGGACCGAGTGCAGCAGCTCCACATGTTTTTAGTGGATTTTGAATATCTTCTTCAGAGTATTTTATTCTCTTTATTGCACCTTTAACATTTTGAGTACTACCCTTTTTATTGGATGACATTAAATTGGTTCTAAAAAATTCAGCAGCACCCGGATCAATAAAAGTAGAAGTAACGTATTTATCTTTTATAACCCATATAATTTCTACTCCTTCAATGGAATACACCAGCTCGGATGCGATTCCTCCATTTCCAACAATCATAATTTTTTTGGACTCCTTAATCTTACCTCGAAATCTTTCAACGGAATCTGTATCTCTGATGCCAAGAATTCTAGGGTTATTCTCTGCTTGAGGAATAATGTATGGCAAACCTCCAGTACATAAACAAAGATATTTATATTTGATGTATAATCCTTTTTCAGTTACAATTGTATTGTTAGACGAGATAATCTCTGAAAGCTTATCATATACAATAGTAAGATTCGGATGTTTATTTTTAAGTAACTCAACATCATTTTCGGTGACAGTAAAAGAACAGACCATTTTACTTAAAGGAACAAGGTTGGTTACACTCTTTATTAAAGAAGATGCTGTGATTAAAATAACTTTTTCATTAGGAGCACAAAATGAGAGGTACTCTATACACGTAACTCCGGCAATTCCCCCACCAATCACCACAAATGTTGCAGAAGTCATGTTTGTCATTAATTTGGGAGGGTCACAACAATCACTTTATGATGTGATTCTATCATGTCTTCATAATGTGAATACCTGAATAATGTGTTTACCTGGAATAAATTGAATGTTATTTTTTATTACTGTGCAAAAAGAAGGCTAATTTGGATAATAAAAAATATTAGACTGAAAGAGTCATATCGGTAATATATCGTCTATTCACTTCTGAACTATCCTCAACGCCAAAACATAAAATGTGCAGGAGAGCAATTTTTCAACTTCACAAACGACACGTTCCAGAGTATTGTAAACGCCATGTTATTGTAAAATTGTCAAAAGCGAAAAAATCCAGTAAATAATTCAAAGTATAATTGCCTTTTAATAGTATCCTAGGGGTTTAGGATAATTCAGATGAATGATTTCGAGTATTTGGCATATTAGATAAATGGAAGTTATTGAATGTCTTAAAAAGTATTGCATTTTTGGCAATACAGAACAGAAGTGAATTTCTCAGAGAATCATATACCGTAAAAACTATTTTGAAAAATTGGCATTTGGGATAGTTCAGAATTTAATGGATATTACTACTAAACAGTAGGTAATTACTTGTTAACCTACTTATAAAAAGTACTTAACTGGTGTAACATCTAATCATTGCAACATTTTGTATACTTAGTATGTTTATTTTTTTCACCAAAATAAATTAATATATATTATATTTATATACGTACATATAAGTTTAGACTGTTTTTTTAAATGAACGCCCTTCGTAAATAAGAACACAGAGTGAACATGTTAGTGAAGAACTTTTAGAAGAGTTTACAACCCCTTCATTTTAATATGATTTATAAAACAAATACAGTGATTTTCAAGACGTGGTTGATTATAAACTGACCTTTTTCACCACTCAAGCCACAATAATACCCATACATGGTCGGTTCCTAATTATTTCATTAATGCTAAATGCTAAGGTCTAACATTGTGATGCAAAAAACATGTACCATTTATGAAATTTATTAATAAAAAACAATTTGATGCTTTTAGTAGAAATATGTTATGATTTAGTTTAATTTGGGGCGTCTGACCATGGTTTTGGGCACAAATTTCATAATTGTGCTCTTCTCAGGCATTCTTGCCAATTAGTCATCTGCTGGCTGTCACTTGTCTTTTGTCTTGACACTTGTCAGTGACTGACCATAGATTAAATTAAATATTATTCACTGACTGTCAGGGCTATACCACCTAGCTTAAGGTCTGGGCACTGGAAACAAAATTTTTGATGGCTATATTAGTGCGCGAAAATGCTGCCATTTACAAACGTAACATGAATTTTGTATTTTACATTATTATGTTATGAGGATCATTTGAACATAAACAAAGATCACATGAATAGATTTATCAAATAAATAGAAAAGAGCTTTTATTTAAAAACACAACTAAAGCTTCAAGTTGTTATCTCAAATTTGGAAAAAAGATCGGGTTGTGGTCCTGTGGCTAGAGTCTCGGACTCACGGACCAAAGGTCCCTGGTTCGAATCCCACTGTACCCCAACTTGAAACCCATTTTCTAATAGTAAGTTATTTAAAACTCATTGAAAATGGCCTCAAAATGAAATTTTTGGGTAAATTAACATAACGCAAATATTTCTTTTCACTTAATTTATAAGCATAGAGTGTATAATTATTTATCGTCATCAATCGTTTTAACTCAGCGTTCTCGAAAAACAGTTTTGATTTATAGAATAACGTGATTAATGATGCCACGTAATAACATAACATACATTATTAAACTCAATATCATTTATGATAATATACTATGTTCCATAAAATATTGTCGTATTTTGCGAATTGATATTATGATTGTATATCAATTTATTGTCTCCTTTAAATGTATGTTTCAAACCATATTTATTATTATTATCGTTTATTTATTAGTTAAATCTTCAGTCATGTACATAATAATACGGTAAAAATATTTTTAAAAACTTCATACTGGACCAAAAAAAAAATTCCAAACCTATTATTGACAATACACCTAATGTGTCATAAATAAAATTATATTTTACATTAATAGAATTTGGAAAACAGAAAAATATGTTTTTATATATTTACCTTTGTAAGTTTGAAAAAAAAAAATTTGAAAATACAATGTATTTACCTACCATTACTCCCCTACAATTAAAATGCCTGCATGCTGTCGCTGATTTCCCTTTAAAATTTATTATTATTTAAATTGAATTTATCACTCGCATTAGCTCCTATTGTGTTATAGTAGAAGTTGCAAATTCTATGTATGCATGAATTTTTGCTGCATTAGTGTTTACGTCGACTCTGTAAAATAATTTGGTGTGACGATTACGTTTAAAGGGTACATGGAAATAAATTAAACTTTGAATTCGAACTGAGTTGTGCTCCCGTGGCTAGTATCTCAAACTTACAATGCAGATGAGATGGTTTAAACCCCACTTTACCACAACTTGATTCCCATTTTCAAAATAAAATTATTTACAACTCGTTGTAAATTAGGGCATTCAGTAATGCTATTTAAAAGCTTGAATGAAAACATTGAGTCAGCAATCTGTCATCTATTATTCAAGGAGTCATTCTTGATATGTATTCTCACTTCATTGTTATTATTGAATTGGAAATTATTTTTGTAAAATAGACATTTCAATAATTTATGTTGAATTGTTTCTAGTTTATATTTGTGGCTTTCATAGTACGAGGGCCAGATTAAAATTGCATAGTTCAAGCCAACTTCTAACAAATGCGTAGTAATTTTTTTTCAGGGTGTTTATACCTTTAAATAGTTTATTTGCTTATATAGTGACCAAATCTATCATTTTGAATCTATAATCTATAATAATATTGAAATTCTCTACGCTACAGGTAAAATAATTAATTATATTTTTAGAGCGCATAAGGCATTGGAAGTTTTTGACCTTTTATAATTACTGATTGTCATTTTCATTTTTAATAAGTATAGACATTTTCTAAAAGAAAAGTAAATTTTGAAACGAGCTGATTTAATATTATTTGATATACTGTTTTTTTAAGAAATTTCTCAGTACCTATTATTTTTTTGCACCATAACAGGCTAGGAGGCCCAATCACAGTAGTGAATCTAAGCACAGAACACCCAGGCTTAAGAACAATAACATTTTTTTGTTTTAAGAACCTCATAGGCGTGATTGAAGTGTCTTAGTCACTACTTCACAAAGACTGCCTTTATGTAATAATAAAATTTCTAATCAAGATAAAAATAAAATAATTAAACGCTAAAACAATACTCACTTACAGATTAAAAAACTAAGTACTCTTACTCAAATGAAAGAAATAGCCCCTATAATACATCACATACAAATAATATAATCGCTAGATCCTCAACACAAAGACAACTTAAACAAATACAAACTAATACCACTTTCGGACAAAGGGATTTTTAGTATTATTCAATTAAAATCTATAACCCATTTTCATTATCTATTAAAACAATTAGTAATCAGAAAATTTTCAAAAAGGCCATAAAAAAATGATGGTGAAGCTAGGTAGAAGTAAAATGGATTGTCTCATTCACCTAAACCAATATTGAATCAACTGCTCCACAAGTGTATAGCTTATATTTTGTTTTTGTTCTTTCATTGCGCGTTTTGTTATGTTAATAATATAGATGTGCATAAATGAATTATAAACATAAAAACGTAGTGTTTAATGTCTGAACATTTAAAAAAAAAAATCTCTCTTTATTAAGATAGTCTTTTTTGTTTATTCTCAAATGTAAAATTATTTTTTTTAAGTGTCTCGTGCACGGGTAACCCCAGTGAGGTCACATCATTTTTATTATTAAATATAGTTCATAATGGAAAAAATATGAATCAGTAAATAAATAAATATAATTTTTCCGTAATTTTTCCGTTGTCAGATTTACCATTGTTCGCGAATTTGTAGTGACTGCGTTTTGGAGCGCTGTCCTTAGCTAAGATGTGCATAGACAATACTCTAAGGTAGACACCAATTATGTTTCTATGTGAGATATAAATTTCTGTTCTTGGTTCCTGAATAATCATTTCCGTCGATTTCATGTTGCGATTCGGAAGCCGAGGATACTAGGCGTGTTAAAAAAATAAGGATTTTTCTTTAATATTCTGCCATTATATAATATGTAATACTTAAAATACCTTACTTAAGAAATCTATTACAGTTCATCCTTTTTAATTATTAAAAATTTAATTATAATAAGTTGAAATTATACTGCATAGGTGGCATAGGTACATTATTGTAGAAAGCTTTGGGTTGACCTGGAATGTGTGCCACGTCATAAATAACAATTGAAGTGAAATGATAGCTTTCGTTTCTAGTTAAGAAACTGAGCGCTAAATTATAGTAATCTTATGGTGTTTGTGATACGTAAAGACCTGTATTTAATGTAATTTAGTGAGAGGGCACCATCGTCATTTTCCAGTTTTTCCACCATTTTGTGGTTAGATGCTGACGTCATCGAACGCTCGCGTTGCCTAGTTCTGCATTCGCTAGGACATTTTCATCGTGCATTATGAGCTAAAATCTACTGTATTTGAGGATATTCACACTCAGTATAATGGTAAGTTCAATACGTGACTTGTAAAACTATTAATAGTTCCGTGTCACGTGAATCGTGACAAATGGCGAGCGCTCCGTAACATTGGACATAGGGTTTCGTTAACGAATATCATAAACTTATCTGATTTAAATATACGAATTCGGTAATATTACCAATATAATTCCATAGCAAGGATATAGCGCCTTTTCTGGCATAATCATTATTAACTGCTTAAGAATGGTGTGTCGGGCGTTTCCCTCTGCCATTTGCCAGCATAACAACTGGTGCGATCATTGACGACCCAAAAACCTTGATTACGAAAGCAATAAAGTAGGAATGCCCATACATTTTATTGATTATCCTACTCCATACACATAAAAAACAAATAGTTTTAGCAGTTGTACTGCAAATTAAAAGCGATCAAGCAGTTCATTGTCTAATCGTCCAATTCACACGCGAAAACTGCATTTAAGCTTTTATTTATATTATTCTTTAAATATTTAATGATATCGTAACAATAAACTTTGATTGTTATTTTTTCTTTTAAAAATATATTGGTTGGTTCTTTTAACAATAATGTGCTTAATAAAAGTGGTAAAATTACCAAGTAGTTCTTCTATACACTTACATTATTTATAGAAACTTTCCACATCAATCTTTGTTTCTCAAAATACTATTTATATTTGTATTCTTCCCAATCTCTCCATTATTCCACTGCTTTAACAGGTATTATGCTTTATTATTTTGACTTTATTAGCTATTTACTTCTTTCTGCATCAGCGTATTTTTATTTTCTATTTAATTTATGCACCACAACAGGCCTTGAGGCCCAATTACAGAGGTTAATTACGGCACAGTACACCCAGGCTTGAGAAAAATCAAATTTATTTTTTGTGTTCTCGCCGGGAATCGAACACAGAACCTTCCATGTGTATGTCAAGTTCTTAACCACTACACAACGGAGGCCGCAAATCTACTCAGTTTGCATACTGTACAGTTACTTCATAAGAGTGCATTATTCACTATAGTATTTGTTTATTTACGGACTATACAGTCAATTTAGTTACATTTTTTAAATGTACAAATATGATTGAAAGAAAACACAACTAAAAATAATAATAAAACTAGGTCCAAAAAATAACAACCTCGAGACAAGATCTGATCTATTTTAGCTATTGTTTTTGGTAAGAGGTTGTTTTGCCTTTTAATTATTTTGTTGCCCACCAAGTCTGTATATTTTTGCTATGTGGTCTCGGAGATTTACACAGCCCCTCCTCGATGCATACCGGCCCTTATATTAATACATAATTCATTTTGAAAATTCTTAAAGAAACTGTTAAATTAACTTATAAATCAATTTCTCTTTGCACTTTTACAGGTTAATTAAAGCAAAGGGTCTTTTTTTTGTTTAAACTTATTCAATTATTTTATCCATGAATGAAACAATATTTAGGACGCAAGGTTAATATTTTGTTTTAAAACTGGTTGTGCTATCTCAATTCCTTTCTATAGGTGTTACATTGTTAAGATCCTAGTATTTTTATTGTTTTGTAATTTCCCCAAATGAATTAGATAATCTCTATATTTGGGTACAAACTAAAAATATGTTTGGTTTGTTTTAGCCTCGAATTGATCCCATACAACTCCTCCGATGCCTGAGTGTGCTTCTGTCTCCTAATGGTGGAATCAGGAGCACAGAGGAAGTTAAACGCCTTGCTACGTAAGTACAACCTAAAATCCTCCACTTTTAATTATATATCATATTTTATGTTCTTTTAGTATAAGTGCACACCTGTTGGAAATAGTTTTTGATGTATATATATATTTCATTCTATTGGAAATTAAATTTTGTAAAATATGTATAATTAATATCATGTAACAAACTTTTTCATAACATTTTATTTTATACTGAATAAATGTCCGAAAGATGTATTTTTTGTTATTTTTATCAAATCTGATATTGTAGCTTAATTCTTTTCTTCACCAAGACAATATAAGACACTGCGAGAAACATTGATATCTTTAGAGACTTGTTGAGCATTTTCAAGAGGATCTTTCCAATGAGGAAGTTAACTGTTTTTTTTTTATTATTAATATTTGTTAATGGCTATCAAACTAAACCAAAAAATAAAAATTTTCATGTCTCATATTATTGGTGCTATGATTTTTTAAAGTTTTGAAATGCTCCGCACATGACATCACAAGTTCTCGTCGGAGAGTTCTGCTGATAGGTGAGTTGGCTTCTCGGAAACCGGAAATCTATCTCGACACTATCATTGGTTTATCCGAGTAAACTTGTGATGTAGTTCATTTATATTTAAATCATTTTCATACATTTTGGAGAAACTTCACCGTACAATTAAATGCCCTAATGTTTACCGCACGTAAGAAAACATTGTTTATATCCAATTTCCTGTAGCACTGAATTTCCTCATTATTGTTGCCTTCGATTATTTTTTGTATAAACCTAACTTTTGCTTGCATTTTTTTTGTATTTTAAGTTTTTATTTTTTTTTTTGTACAAGTTTTTGATTTAACTTTTAATAATTCCTCATGATTTTTGTAACTCACATGCTGTGGACAGTCATAAAGGATTACTGACCCAATTCTATTTTGTTATGTAGAATTTGTTATTTCAGTCTGTTTAATTATCTATCCAATATTCTAAGCAATCGATAAATAATGCAAACTTGAGTTTTGCTCAACACAATTTTTAAATCGTAAAGGTTTTGTTAGGTCAACTGCTTCGATGAAGATTGTCAATTTTTGTTATTTTGCAGGAGAGGAAATTCAATATTTAAAGGTTCAATTTCAATGTTGAATTTGCTGAATTTTATCATTTCGTTCAGTAAATGTGTTTTCTCAAGTTTAATTCTAATAACAATACTACATAAATCCAGAACATGGCAATAAATTTTAGATCAAATTTACTCTCCTAAAAATTAACCTCATAATTCCTATTTTCAAACAATCATTGTATCTTTTTTTTAAAAGTGTAATCAATACCATTAAGTTATTTGGATGTCTTTTTTTAAAGAGGTAGTTGCTTTCTTATGATTTACCTAAATATTTCCATTATAGAGACACTTTTAACTAATCTTAAATAATTGTGGTAGAATCAAGTTGTGGTAGAGCGGAGTTTGAACATCGAATCTCTGATCTGTGAGTCTTCGATGCTAACAAGTCAACACAGCCTATTTCTTTTTAATTACAATTGTCAATTTTAAAAATTGTTTGCAATTAGTATTATTTAATTTTTAATAAAAAAAAAACACCTTTGTTAAGAGATCTTTCTGTTTTAGTGTAATATTCAGCAGTGTTAACATTTCGAATTTATTTTATTAGTATTTTAGGATAATACTGTAAAAATAGAATGGGAAATATCTAAATTTTAATATCATTCCATTGTAATCCTAAACTGACTAGGCTAGTGTCAGCCCGTCGTTAGAACCAAGTTGTGATTCCCGTGGCTAGTGTCGCGGACTCACGGATCAGAGGTTCGAGGCACTCAAAATTTAAATATTTGAGTAAATAATAAAAACTTTAAATTGTTGTTATTTTATCAAATTACTATAAACTTTCATCTAGAAATTACACTAATTAATTTGAATATTTTAGGCTAGTTATTTTTGTGAAATAATAAGCTATTTCACAATAATCAATTGTGAATTTTTTTTTTTAAAGATACATTTGCGTTCTTATGATTCACCCAAATATTTCCATTCTGGAGTTATTTTCTGTTGGGCATAAATAACCGTTTAAGAAAAGGTAGGGCGGGGTCCGAACCTCAGATTTATGGATCTGGAATCCACGACACTAGCACGGTACCATAAACTATCTCCAATCGGTAGGGCTAATAGAGGACACAAGAACAACTAAAAAGATTTACATTGTGATTGTAGATGGCTGCAGAAGCCGAGGAATTCAGAGACTGACATAGGATGATCAAGTCCAACTAATTGTTGAGAGTAGATATGATGAATGTAGAAATAATCAGCTTGCATGTATAAGATGTTTGATTGTAAACTACGCAAAATATGTATGTACGAGTAAGAGTGGTATAGCATTCTATTCTCTCTGCCTACTACAGTGAGACTGTGATGACTAGTTCGTTACATGATTTTAAAATTTTGATAAAACAATCAACTTTTTAATGACTTAGGTATAAAATTACACCTAGGCATAGTGATAGAATAAGGATGGTGTAAAAATTCTTACACATAAACCTCGCATAAAGTTATACCCGGTATAGAGCTGGGATAGCGACCATATAAACTTATTCCACGTTTATAACTGTGTCCAACGTGGTATAACGCTGGAATAAACCTGTGATCTGTCACCTGTCACATTTTTCAGTATGTGTCAAAAAATAGACAAAGAAATAAGCTTAGTATAGTTGAACTAGTTTGTAAATATTTTTACAAGTAACCTCTTTCTTATACCGGGTATAAATAGTTACACCAGGTGTAGTTATTCCTTGGTATAAGAAAATCTAATAAGTAAGTACCTAGAAAGTCAAGAAATTTTTAAGTAACTTAAAGAAGAAAAAAAACAATTACCTACCTAAAAATGTGTGTGCTAAAGTATCATAAAAACATAACAAATAAATTAAAATGTATGCATAAAGTTGAGCACACATACAATCAAGACTGCAGTATTCTGTGTAAATATGAACTGTTTTGCATAAACAAGAAGATAGTCGACATATAAAAATGTCTAAAACAGTGCCTAGTAATTTATTATCTAAATAGTAAAAATCCAAATTTCAAACAAATAAATCGGTTCTTATTTTAGGATCCTATTTTTATTTAAAGTGTTCATTTTTAACAAAAACTCATCACCATAACTGACACTGAGATAAGTACAGTGACATTGTAAAAAATGGCAAAGCCGTGTTTGGCTTTCAGTTTTACATCGGCTATATAAAATTTGTATGATCTTTTTAGTAGAAACTAGTCTAATATATATTTTTTTATTTCTTTATACGCCCTAGTCGTAAAATATGTAGGAATGAAAAATTATGAGAAACAGTAAACATCTAAAATAAACAAAACCATAACAACCATAGATCAAGTGAGGAGGTCAACAGCAAAAATGCCACTGTCTAAGATCACTGTTTTTGGGAAAACCAGTAGCAACTAGGCTTATCTTTTTTAAGTTCACAGTTAATAGTCTTTTCGCTGCTGGTAATACTCGTACCACACATGAGTTGCACATTTAACTTTAAAAGAAATAATCTTAGCTACTGATTTTGTTGGTTTTTTCCAAAAACAGTGATCGTGAACAGTGACGTTTTTACTTTTAACTCCCTCAAGTATAACTAAAGAAATAAACATGTATATAAGTTAGAATACACATATTATATGGATATATAAAAGAGATGAAGTAAAATTTAAAAGATAAAATTATATTAAATACCTGTATATATACTATTTATTTTTTTCTGTGTCAGTAAATATTTGTATATAATTACCGACTTTTTAATGTGTATCGGTTTCGATATGTCCCGTTTCTTCGTCGGGACACTAATTACACTAACATGCAAAAGAAGATTTGTATTTAGTTCATGAATTTAAAGTATTAAGTTTATTTTGTGATTTAAGCTTGAGCATGTACTGCGTGTCTTTTGGTTTATTAAAAAAAAAAATATATATATATATATACACGGGGTGTTCTTTAAACCCTGCCACATCCGAAACCACGATGATCAGTATGAGCAAGAAGACATATTGGCACATTAAAATAAATTTTTAGAACGACTAAAATCTTAAAAAATAAAATATATATATATTTTTTTATTTGAAAATTTATTTATAAACCCTTACGGATTTAAAAAAAACAAATGGTTGCTTACTTCTGCAGGGGAGAAACGAGGAGGGGAGAGGGGGAGTCTGATACACCATCAACCGCGCCCCCCTCGCTTCTCCCCTGCAGAAGTTAGCAACCATTTGTTTTTTTTTAATATTTGATTTTTTTTTAATCATTTATTTTTTTCAATATTTAATTTTTTTAATATTTTATTTTTTTAAATATTTTATTTTTTTAAATATTTTATTTTTTTAAATATTTTTTTTATTTTTATATTTTATTTTTTTAAATATGCTAATATGTCTTCTTGCCCATACCATCCTGGTTTCGGATGTGACAGGGTTTAAAGAACACCCTGTATATAGTCTTTGCTGTCCTCAATTACATGTCACATCTGCATGTCAAAAATGACTTGTTTGTGAATTTTCCTTAAATTTAAATCTGATTAGTAGATTTGTTTCCTCATTTGCGGCAGTCATATTTTGTGTAGAGAAACCACACCCTTCTTACCAGCCACGGATTGAATATTTTTATATTGTATAGATGCAGGCACTCGTTGTTACATAATTCACTTACAAATTGTATCTAATTCCTTTTGATATTAAACATTTTTGTAACATGAAGGTAAAATGATCGGTCTTACGCTTCAGATACCAGTCCAGGGACTATGAAATATGCTAGCATGAAAACACCTTTTTAAATAAATATTTCATTTCAACCATGTAGGGAATCGAACCCGAGACCTCTTGCATGTCCATGCAAAGTATTATATAGTCGTAAAAAACTTTAATTGGACTCATAAATCATATTATAATATGAATTGTTAACATATTTTCTGTTGTTTTTCCAAATAAAAATAATAAAACAAGAATGGCATTGCGGTCCATTATTTAATTTTGTATAAAATATTGTACCTATAATTTAACAAAATACTTATTTAACCCTAATGGATTGATAACTATTACTTATGTGAACATAAAAAAGTAAACATAGGTTAATAACAGAAAATATTAAACAGTTTAATATTTACAGTTAGGAGATAAGATAAACCATATTGCAGAGATTCAAGACATTTTCCGGCAAGTTTCATCCATTAAATAATAAACGTAACATTTTTTTCTTATTTACATTCTAAGATAATTACAACAGTTATATGAAGAAAAATATGTTCAAGAAACTGAACAAAAAGAAAATAAAGCCATGTAGTAAAGACAAACCGTTATCTTGTTGCTAGTGGTATTCATGCATCAGAGGTCAAAGGGTTAGAACCCCACTCTACCTCAACTTGATTCCTATTTTCTAATAATGAGTTATTTACAACTCATTGAAAATGGCCCCAAAATAAAAATATTTGCATAAATTATAAGAATGCAAATATTTATTTTTATAAAAAAAAAAGAAAAAAAACAGCAATGACAATAAAATAAATCAAAAACACGATCAACATATGAAACTTCGAGCTAAGCCACACCGATGCTTCTTCTACCATACTGTTAATCTAGATCTATTCCAAATTCCAAGTTGTGCGACAAATTTACTTATCTACACATTCTGGACATGGGAAATAAAACAAGAAACAAGTTGCTCTTAAAAGATTTGTTACATATCAAATTTTTACTTCTGGTGAAACGGTTAGAAACAAAAAGAAATTGATTGTAACAGAGATAGCATTAAGTATTTTGAAAATGCATATAAGGTCCACCTTCGTTCTATATTTCTTCAATGAAGACAGATAAAGATATTTCTACTTCAATATAGGAATAATTACCCCTTTGCAATCAGAGCACTCGTGCCACTTTTCTTAGTAAACAGTGTTGGACAGACTTGACATGGTCAATATGAGTCCTATAGAATGTAGACCAAATTGGAGAAGCATATTCTAAATTCACCGTCGTCATTCTATTGATAAAACCAAGATGTTTGAAAGATTTTTTTTACAATAATATCAATGTGTTCACGGTAGGAGAGTTTACTGTTAAAAATAATACAAAGATCCTTTATTGAAGGAACCATTATAATATATAATATTTTTAGTTGAATTGTATAGGTTTATTTAGTCGCAAGAAAGATATTATTTTACATTTGACAGTGTTAAGTTGAAGACAATTGATATCGTACCATTCATCAAAACAATCAATAGCCTGTAGGAAAAGAAGACAATCATTGGGAAAGTCGATAACTTTAAGTCAGCAAAAAGCCAGAATTTTGTATCTTGAAAAAAATGGATAACATAATTTATAAAAATATGAAATATCAATGGAGCAAGGCGGGCTCCTTGAGGTACTCCAGAAGTGACAGTGATTGGAGAGTACAAGAAATTATCAATTTGAATAAACTGTTTTCTTTCACTGAGGCAAGACCTGAAAAACGATAATAAAATAAATTGTAGTTTACTGCTGACTTTTTGATGTCATTGTAAAGCCTTAGTATTCTTGGTATAGATAAAAAATGATTCTGTAGAGTAGGTACAACAAATAAAATTTTAATACGAGTGATGTGATTTAGAACATAAATTATAATTTTTAAGGATATCTAGAGCACTTATTTATAGTTAATTATGTATTAGTTTATTATGATATGCAAAAAAAGCTCCCAACTTTTAAATTTATTTTAGAATCACAGATGCTCAATGATGTGGAATTTAAATGATTTTACTTTTCTCTCCTTGAATTATTTTTTAGCTTTGTTATTTTTTAGGGAAATGGATCTGTTTTAACAAATAAGTATTGAATAAATAAAATGTTTAAAAAAATATGTAATAATTAAAACAACTTCAGACTTCCTGCAGAATCGTAAAAAAATCAGAATTCTTCATTTAACTTTATATATATATATATTAACAAATCCAAAGGTGTGCACCCATATAAATTAACCTTATTTACCTGTCTGAATGTTGTTCTTCATGTATAATTTTTTTGTTGTTTTAGACTTATGTTGAGGTTTTCCAAGAAACTTGTTTCAAAATGCATATACATTCAAATTCTGAAGAGCACAGACACCGATGTGCTGGGTTCTTTTATGGGTGCCGGAGGATGGACACTAACACTGGGATGGATAGATGAAAGCATTGAAGCCAAAAACTGGCCTTTAGTTTTGGAAATTCTGCAGTTACTTTTTCTCTGCCCTGTAGACGTTGAGAGATTAAAAACTAATACTTTTCCCAAAAGGGTGAAAGGTCTTTCCAAAGAAGGAAATAATCCAGGTATGTTCTAGTTTATGCGCTCATTACAAGTATTTAAGTTATTGTTTTTTTTCTTCTAAAATCTGCCAATACATTATTATTTTATTGTTATTTTAAAGTCTTTTTTTTTTAGGTGTGCAATTTTTGGCCTCTAAATTAGTTGAGCGCTGGTTAAGAGTTGTAAAAGGTGAAGTGGTTCCACCGCTAATAGCATCTGAGTTACCCCCCCTTCCTGAATTTCCTGAAGAAATAATTATAAATAATCATGTTAGTGATCAGAACTGTATAGAACCCGTTAGAGATGAAAAGGATGAAACTCATTTAGAAGAACTTCCTTCTATTGATGAAGAAATAAAAAATGAACCTATTCCGCCATTTAAAATATGTTTTAAAAATGGTAAACAAGTGGTGTCGAAAATTGATGACAAAATTAAAAATGAGGATCACAAACTATCTGATGCTATGTCTTCCGATTCTGATAATCATCCAATCAGTCAAGGTGAAAAATTGTTAGATTCTCCAAAACCTATTATAAAATCTGATAAAAAAAATTCAGATAAAAAATCTCATTCTGAAAAAAGTCTCAAAGATAAAGAAAGTGACGGAAACAAAGAGAGCGATAAAAGCAAAGAGAAAGAATCTCATAAAAGTAGAAGCACTAGTTCTAGCCGGTCTAGTTCAAAAAAGAGTTCTTCACATTCTAGAAGTTCTTCTAAATCCAATGGACATCACAGGAGAGAAAGTGGTTCTAGACGAGAAAGTGACTCTAGACGAGATAGCGACTCCAAAAAAGATGGCGATTCCAGGAAAGATAACGACCCTAAAAAAGATTCATCTAAGAAATATAGTAAAGATAAAGAAAGACATAAATCTAGTGATACGAAGGATAACACAAGTAGAGATAAATCTAAAGAACTTAAAAATGTTGACAAAAATAAAGATATATTAGATAAAATTAAAGATTCCAAAAATATTTCTCCTTTAAGTAAATTGGGTAAAATACCAAAAAAATCTAATACCACAGATAAAACTGATGTTAAGAAAGACAAACCATCCATATCTATTGAAGTTCGAAAACCCAATGATCCAAGTAGACCAAAAACAGTCAAAATGTTTCATTCCAAATTTAGATCCCATGGTTTAGAAGAGGAAGCAAAGCCCCCTCCACCGCGTGGGTCTGTCAAAAAAGTTATTCCTCCTGTAGTAACTCCACCTCCCGTGATACTCAAAAGATCTTCTCCTGTACATTCAACTGAAGCACCTCCAGAAAAGAAGGCAAAAGTTTTGGAGAATATAGAGAAACCCGGTGCTATAAAACTAATACCTGCTAAACCAAAACGTAAGTATTTTCATATATATATCAAAACTTTACTGAAAAATTTAACTAGTTGTTTGTTTTCAGATACTGACCCTATTGGCCAAGCTGCTCTCATGATACATGAGTTTTGTGACTTGGTAAGTCTAATGAGTTAGTACGAAAGCAATAAGATTATAAACTAGCTCCAGTGATATTTTTGTTTTCCTAACCATGTTTTCCAACAGTATCTTCAAGACAATCAATTTGCTGGGACTTGCGAAGTTCTTCATGTACCATCAGTAAGTTTATATATCTGGGATAAACTATGTTATTGCAGCATATGCAAGTTTGGTAACATTATTTAAATACAAGTGTATTTAAATATTGCTTCACAACTTAGTGTAAAAAAAACTTTCTCGTGAATAGGTCTTGGAAATATTGATAAGAATCCATGCTCCTGTACCTGAAGAAATGTGACTTTACATCATTCTGCGTGTGAGTATTTGATTACGAGATAATAGTTAGGTTACTAAAAGCATTTGTAATAATTTTTAATCAAGTTCAACATTATAATATCTTTAAAATTTTATTTTCAAATTCAGTCGTTGTTATGTATCTGTACCTGTATGGAATTATATCAGAAAATGATTAAATTGTGTTGTCTTTTTTGGATTTTATATCCAGGCTAGGCACCCACCTGATTATAGATCTATATTTATACTTTCGTGTAAATATTTTCCCTAAATATTGTAAGCTTTTTTTTATTTTTTAATGTTCACAATTTTCATTAAATCTCAATTAAGAAATAATGTGATTATTTGCTCTTGTGTTGCATCAATTGTTTTTATTTTCTAAAATTAACTTAAAAACAATTTTATGTATACATTGCATACTTATTTTGCAAATAGACGTAATTCAATTATGAAAAAATATACTTGTTTTTGTTTTAATGTTTTAAACAAAAATGGTCTGTTTAATAAAAATCTGTGGAAATAAAGGACAGCTTGGTAACTCTCGTTTGAATCCAAAAAAAGCCACCACCAAGAAAAATATACGCTTATGCTTCAACGCACAGAGGTCCCAAATTAAATTCTGACGGGAAATTTCTCAAATATACAATAAAATGGTAATTAACGGTTTGAAAATTTTTAAAATACAGAAACTGCAATATTTATTATATGAAATACTTGTTTTATTAAAGAAATGTGAATTTCTTGCATTGGCTTCTGATTTAAAAAAAAAATTTTTTTAATAAAAAGCAATATTAGCGTTCTTAATATTTACTCAAATATTTTAATTTTGGTGACCATTTTCAACGAGTTGTAAATAACTCACTATTAGAAAATGGAAATCAAGTTGGAGTCGAGTGGGGTTCGAACCTCGGTCCTCTGATCCGTGAGTCCGCAACACTAGCCACGGGACCACAATCCGATTCAAAACTGAATTGAATGAGCATGTACTGTCGTTTAGTAAGTTTTGCGTCAGCAAACAAAGCTAGTGCTTTTTCAGATGAGTAAGTTTTAACCGGCCTAGGAGAGTTTCTGTATGCTTTTTTTATTTTAGTTACTCTCTTTGGAGAAAACGTAATCTCCTCAATCATTGCTGCAGCATCTCTGCTTCCCGCAGATCTTAAACTAATTTGTGCAGCGTACATTAACTCGTCGCCAGACACCAACTCAAGAATAGGCTTTACTATTTTTCGCTTAGTTTTTTTCGTATAATTACCAAAAGATTACTTCCTGCTGGTATTTCCAGAAATAGGTGGTAGTTCTGATATGTAAGGAATCTCTTTAGAAATCAATTCAGAAAAATAAATTTTAGCATTCAACCACTTTTTTTTCATAAATATTTGTAGTGTTCCGTTACTTTCGACTTATTTCGATCTTAATGTGCCACAAAACTCCATTTTTTTTGTTTATAGACATAACGGTCTCTTTATCAAATTTTTTAAGTTGTAATTATTGAAAAATTTGAGCCAAAACATTTTTTCCTTTAATTTTATTATTTCCCCTTTGCCAAATGTCAAACAAGATTCTTCGAGAAATTGAGCAATCTGAAATAAAAAGTAACATACATTCTAAATAGGCAATTTCTGGCAGCTAATTTCTTATGGATTTTATAACATATATATCACTCAATAAAATAAAATAATAATATTGATCGGGTGTCTCGGGGATATTTTTGTAGGCCTTCACAAACTCAGTTGATAAACTTTAATAATCCGATAATTCACTGTTTTGTTATTTCCCCTTAAGCCTATGAAATAAAAAAGCAAAATAATATAATAAAGTGAATTATTACGAACATACCTTCAATCAAAATATCCATAACGTAAAATCAAACAATAATGCTAACGCTTTGCTAAAAAGGTGTTGTCAACTTGGGAATGCAAACACGATTAAAACAATGAAGAATGTTTGGTGCCTTCATTAGCAACTTTGGCAACATCGCATCGCGTTAGCATTGTTGCCATGTGGGTAATTGACTTGGTTTATGATGCTCCATTTATTTTTAAAGATATTATGTAAAAAATAATTGGAATTAAAAATAGTTAATAAATAACCCGATTTCCCGCTAGAATTGACTTTGAAACCTCAGTGCAACGGTTGCACAATGCAATATTCAATATTAACTATGCTCTTATCAAAACATAATTTCTTAAGTATAGTTTTGCCAGGACGCTTAAAATAGGGGATATTAACTATATTATGATAAATATATCAGCTTAGTTAATAATCTTATTTTTACCACACAGGCTCTCTTAGTAAGATTGGCTGTTCATAAAGAAACAGGAAACTAGTGGAATAAAAAAATAATCACGTGGTGTAATATCAGTTTCCTGCATTTGGGTTAGAAATTTAAACTCAGTATTATTTTAACACACAAAATGCAAAGAAATTAATTGACACTATTCAATATTACATACTTCTAAGCTCTCATACTCTACACGTTTGTGAAGTTTATTTTTTGAAAAACTCAAAAGTAGTACTAGACAATAATTAAATTTGTAAAAATAAGAAATCAGTTCTGGAATCCTAAATATCTTTCCACAGATTTATTGATTCTAGTTGAATTGGTAAACATAATTTAGAAGTGTTGTCAAGGAGCGAATGAATTTAAAAACATAAAAGGAAGGATTCTTCACACTTAAAATAAAAGATATGTTTTCTACTACTACCGAGTGTCACAAGTGTAAAATACTTTTTTTCATTAAAAAAAAGAAAAATTATATGATATCTCCTCGCTGGAGAAGGGTTGTAGTACCCCTGGACAAGGTAAATGCTCTAGGGTAGAATGCGGGAATTATAGAGCTACCTCCATGTAAATGACGCCCAATAATCGTTTCTAAATTATTTTCAATAAAATTCCTAGATTTGTTTCCAAAAGAAACACCAAATTATAAAATAATTTACTCAATAAGTTCCTCTAAATTAATTATATTTTAATATCAAATGTCAATAGGCAATAAATAATAATATTTTTTATAAATGTTTTATTGATTTAGAAATACTATTTAAACTTAATAAATAATTAAAGCCCACATTCATGTACATACAGAGGGAAGTTTTCTGACTGTAGAAAAGCACCCTGTTATAATTGGCATTTTTGTTGCCATTTTGAAGTTTTCCCATTTTCATATAAAATATTTTCGCTGTCCCTCGTCAGATGTGAGAAGAAGCGCAGGAGGAAGATTTGACACAGTAAAACAAACAAAAGCATGTGAAGACATTGGGGAATGATTGGAACAAGTTGACTTGGGTGTTTTCGTTGCATCTTAAACAATAAATGCTTAATTGATATTCCATTGCAAAAATGGAAAACTTTTTAATTATCCATGTATGGGATTGGGCAGGTATGGAATACAATAGATTTTTAATTACATAAAAAAATATAATAATTCTACAGACAGGATTAAATTAATTTACGAAAAAATTAATGTTTTTGAAAAGTCAAAACAGATCAATGGTTGATACTAATAAGCCTTAGACCAGTCATACTCAACCTTTTTTTCTTCAGGCTACATATTATGTATGCTAAGTTGCGCGGGCCGCAACATTATAGATATGACAAAAAAAAATACGTATAGGAAAAAAACATAACCATTCCCGTCTCGCACCTAATGGTGCATAGGGCACTGCAATGGTGTGGAAAAAAAAAACAGTATTGGTTAAAACCTGTTGGTTAAAACTGTTTGATTAAAGATTAGGGCACTGCTATTTGATAAATAAACAAATATTTTTTGTGAAAAAACTGAAACGTAATGATGTTAATACTGGTTCCTTATCAGCATACCAGCTCAAACATTGACAGCGTATTTTTTCCCTAAATGATTTTTTCCGTCATATCTGTATACCGCCGGTGTCGGTTCGCAGCGAGCAATGATTGTTCGCGCGTATCTGAACATATTCAAAACATAGAATACAAGGAAATTTAAATTACGTTCCTGATAATAAATGCGTTTCAGGCCGCACATAAAAGCTTGGCGGACCGCAAGTTGAGTGCGGCTGCCTTTAGACAGTGGAACTATTAAAGTACCCACTCTTTTATGTAGTTGTACATTTCCCATTAGTACATCTCGGCCTATATGCACCTAATGGAGCACGGGCCATTACTTTTCCGTGAAAGCAAAACACAACCCTCGCGCATCACGCGTGAATCTACGCGCACTGACAGTGAGGAGAACAATTTTTGTTTAGTTAAAATACGAATTTGTAAAATGAGACCGCTTTTGGACGTATAATTTACATATTTTAGTTCCTTATAATTACGCTCTATACAAGCATAGCGCAATCATATCTGAACGCTCCATGTTATTTTCGATTTCCAATTAACTTGCACGTCTTAGTACCTCAGTTTTTTTTGTACATTGTAATTTTGCTTCTTAGTCTTGGGTTTCAAATTCGTTTTTGGAATTTGATTTGTACTTTATCAACTAGCTTACGAAATATGAACCAGGCGCTAAAGCCAAATATTAGCAGTTATTTTATCCAAATTTTGAACAAATAAAAATTTGGTCGTTTCTAATTTGACGTAGTTATGCAGAAAGCTTCCAACCCTCAAAATGCTAAAAATGAGTAATGGTTGTTTCAATAGCATACTACGTCATCTTTATGTGCTAAAAACGTCCAAGCTCCAAGTGTTATTATTTTTTTTCCGATTAACGAAATTTCTAACCCACATTACGGCTATCACTGTTATATTAACACTAAAATCGTCCAAGTGGTTTGACTGTTTTCTGCAGCTCTTTTTTTATTTTATTTTTTTCGTATTTTTATTTTAATGTTTTCATTTGGCAAATAAGTAAAACACTTGGAGCTTGGACGTTTTCAGCACGCTATCGAAATCTTCATTAAGCTAATTTTTATCATATTGCGGGTTGGGCGCTTTCTGCATAACTACGTCCAATTAAGGATGTACTTTACCGATTAATAATTATTCGATTATCCAACTGATTGCTCATATGCATCGATAATTGAGAAGTGTTTTTGGTAGTCGCCTTCGTATTTGTGTTTTTTTTTTTTTACAAAAAGTATTGAAATAACTCTTTAAAATTATTTGTGATTTCCCAAAGCCAACGATGTTTAGTTTGATTATACAACAATTAATTGTTTCTTGTAAAAATAATTTTATCATTATTTCGTATTATTTAAACGCGTAAAATCCTAGTATTTTTTTTAATTATCAAAATTAATATTTTAGGATTCGATCAAAAAATGATTTATTTAACTACATTTTTAAGCTACGTTCATTGATCCGCGGGTCGCTACTTTCTCTTTTACATTTCCGGATACGCTGACATTCGGCTGTAGTAGGTTTACGAATGGAACTGGACAGAGATCATACGACAAGTTAATCGATAGAGTTTGCCCGAATGAAAACATTTCAATCCTTAAGCTAGGGTTTCCTAGGACAGCGGTGCCCGTATCTTAACGGCCGTAGTAAACGGTAATGCGGTGGACAGCCATCGTAGTGGTGACTAGAGAGTGGTTTTATTTTTTAACGGTGTTATCAACACCATTTTTATAGGAAACCACTCTCTAGTCACCGTTACGACGGCTGTCAACCGCATTAATGTTCACTACGGCCGTTAAAATACGGGCACCGCTGTCCTAGGAAACCCGAGCTTTATAGAACGCTTGCCAAACTAATGTCACTAGTGACGGGAAATCACTGATCATAATCTAATCTAATCGATTTTATCAGTTCTTTTCATGCAAACATCAAACTCCTGTTTCCGAAAATTGATATAATAACGCAAAAATGAAACATTTTTACTTTTTTCATGAACAATATCAAATAAATTATTTTTTTATTCGATCAATTTACATTGATCAATTTGTCCCATCTCTAACGTTTTTGCAAAGTGATGTAACCTTGTAAGAACGTCGTTAATAATTAGGTTTATTTTTAGTTTTAAAGCTGATTTTATACATTTATGTTTATTCATATGGCAATCATTGTATTAAAAATATAAATTATCATGCCAGATACGAATGGTTTTTCGTGTGTCAATATAAATCACTCCTTAGACGTTACTACAAAGTAATGTCGTCACTTTTGCTAAAAACTGTATTTCTAATCAAGCTATATTTTAAGGACTATAGTAGGTTACGTGAAGTTGTAATCGACACGTTACAGTTTGCTCTTTACTCATGCACGCTTAAGCTAGGGTTTCCTAGGGCAGCGGTGCCCGTATCTTAACGGCCGTAGTGAACGGTGATGCGGTGGACAGCCGTCGTAACGGTGCCTAGAGAGTGGTTTCCTGGGAAAACGGTGTTATCAACACCATTTAACACCGTTTCTCTATGAAACCACTCTCTAGTCGACGTAACGACGACTGTCCACCGCATCACCGTTCACTACGGCCGTTAAGATACGGGCACCGCTGTCCTAGGGAACCCTAGCTTTAGCGCAAAGCGGCCTTACTACCTCGATTTTTCGAACTGATTCAAGGAAAAAAAAAAACAATTTATATTCTTATATCAAAGAATATCATTACTTATAACATCGACTAAAATGTTCGCTAAATTAATTTTTAAAAAGTAAAAACGCGGCTTTTGGTTCGGTCAAAATAAATTAGAAAGCTTTTTTTGATTTGATAAAAATAATAAATCAATTTTTAACGAAAAATATCACCTAAGTCGATGCACTGTACTGCCCACGTAAGCAAAAGGCAGCCATTTACAAAAACCATATTTTGAGATAAAGAAACTTTTTACTATTTATCAAATTTAAATTTAAAAAAATGCTGCTTTTTGCTTTATATCAAATGGTTCGGAATTTCTTATAAAACATTATCTAATTTAATTAATTTTGTGATTTTTGTCGAAAAGCTTCCTTTTTGCATATTATATGAGAGCAGTTTAAGTACCTATCTAAATTCGTAACAATACTCTTATAAACTAAAGATTAACCCATTTTTTTTAATTCACCATTCAATTTCCTCGGCACGGCTAACCCCGGTGAGGTCACGTTATTTTTATCGTTAATCTTTGTTTATAACTGAAACAATGAATAAATAAATCGCGCGACTAAAGTCGGGTTGCTGCTTGATCAGTAGTAATAGTTAAAAATTAAAAGAAGTTAAAGTTTTTTAAAAAAGTATTCCTTCATACAAGAAAGATTCTGTTTTAAAAGTTGTTACTATTTATTTCGATTTTTAACAATTACTATAATTTTAAAATAAAAACAGTAGTTTTGTTTTATGACATGAATATTGCTAAATGTGATAGGCAAGAATGCGAATAAATTAAGAAGTAGACATATTGTCATAAATTAATCGGCGCGCATATATGAATGTGTAGGAAGCAGTTATGTTTGTGTGTATTCTCTGCCTGAATTTACGTACTAAATACGCGCTATAAATGCGTTTATGCATACGTAAACAAACTTACGGACGATGCAGCACGCAATAACTGTGGTACTCGTGACGTCGCGTCGGCGGCGCGCGGCGTCGAGATGAATTCGCGGAAATTAAAAAGTTTTTGTAATTTTAAATAATTGATTTAACTCATACTATTGTTTATAATTCACGCATTTAATACAATATTAACAGAATCATTAAATTCCACCTTGAAATACGATTTCTGATTTTACTTTAGTACATTGCCGAATATAGAATTTTAAAAAAAGTTACTTGGGTGTGCTAAAATCAACCTTGGGCATTTTTTATTTTTATTTGTCTCAGGGGTGTACAGTATTGGTACCGACTTCGTTAGAAATGGAAAAACAAGAATGAATGTAGGCCTAATGCGATTTTAGGCGAATGTGTGGTAAAATGCTTATATATTAGGAATGTATTGCTAAGAACAGCATTATCGAGATTGAACATTTAGACCGAAAAAACGGAAAAAAGATTTACAATGTGAACGTTGACGGATGTAGAAAACTAAGGACATAACACGACCAAATGCAACTGGTACTTGGAGATGGAAAAGTCAGAATAATCGACATGGATGCATGAGAAGATGCATAAATGTAGAGGAAGCGAGGTCATAAAAATATATAGTGGTGTGGCGTTCATTTACATCCCATCCCGCTATTCACCCAATGGGTAAACGGCCGTTTACATGTGGACAATACAATAGACATGACCATATCGTCTCCGTGAACAGCCTTGACCGCGCAGGACAGAACACTGGGACAATACGAAAATTCGGCCGCAATTCACACGTGGGCACTGCTAAAATGAATACACGACGGCGTTTGTTATGAGCGAATTCACGAAAAATATTATCAATTTTATACCAAGATGTGAAGGACGAACTAAATAAAAAAGAATTTCTGCCGTCATTTTCAGCAGCAACGCGTTCACGTCAAGCAAATCGCCATTGTTACAAAGTCCTGTCCGCACGTGTTCGCCGCACACGAGGACGCCGCGTGCAGTGTTGGGGGTAGTCATTGTTCCGCGGAGATAGCCTGCCCTGCCCGTCTTATCTCGGTGGCGATGTCTTGAGACAATTTTTTGTCCTACAATTGCTGTTTACACGTGGACAAAGGTCAAGTCCTGGGACAAAATAATATATTGTCTACGTGTAACCGGCCTTATGGCACAGAAATACCGAAATTGATAGCTCTTGTGCGGCATTCTACCCCCGTTCCCTCTGCACTTTAAGTGAGAGGATCAGTATGATAAATAAACGTGCTCTCATCCAGAGTGGTAATTTGTCAATCGCAATTTGACTAAAAAAACAGTCGGCCAAAACACCTAGAAGTACAGCGCACCAATATTACTGTTAAACAATGTATTTCGGTATAACAAGCAGCGGGTCCACTACTTGGCCAGCCATAGCAATTATTCGTACATACATAACAGTCGAACGTTTATTATACAGTAAACAATATTTGGATACAAATAAAGAAAAATATTTACAACTGTTCAAAGAAAAAAAAAAACTGGAATGCAAGGCAGGTCCGCGGGAGAATCTTTGCCCGCGAGCTGTGGTTTAAAGACCTCTGGCTTAAATTATAAACCGACTATGTACTAAGCAGCGTTTTCACGCGTTGGTGGGATAACTCTTATTTGTTAAAGTTAAGTGGTATTTTCTCAAAATAAGATTTTGTCAACGTCATATAAAGTCAAAACCCCTAAAAAAAGATAATTCACGCAGACAAACAATTGATGCGCAGCAAAGAAATGGGAGGAAATGAATCAATTGTTAGCTCGAAACGGACTAAATCTATAAACGCTGATGTAAAAGATAAATCGGAAATGACGAGAGTTACAAAAGTGGAAAAGTAGAATACTAGGGTATCAAATTCTCCTTGATTTGACGGGCTAAGAATATGATAAAAACCATCATGCCCCAATGACACCAAATGCTACGCGATCGATAGAGGGTAAACCAATCAAAAAAAGGACAGTTTTAATTTTCATCGTTAAACCGCGAGATAAGTTTTCATCAAACGCTCGTATCTCTAACAGTAGTCTCCTCAGTCCTGATTATATCAAACGGATGTGCTCACTCACGTATGTCTTTATACTTTTTAAGAAAGAGGAGTCTAATTGGCCATATGACTTGTTGTTCAACTTGGATTCAAACATCCTTGATTCACAGGGCCCCGATTAGAATGGGGAAGTTAACAGAGTTATCTTCGACTGTCTATAAAGAAAAATCGATATTTGTGTACGAAAATGAGTATATTTGCATGAACATTTAAAGTATCTTCATCGGTAACCTATAACTGAACATGTTTAGAAGAAAACAATTGTATGCAAGGAAGTGTTCAGTGGAAACGCGGTTTCCGACGTGTCGATTTAGACCGCGCAGATAAGTCTAAATGAATGTACCAGTAGATGATGCTTTACGCTCGTTACGAACCGTGCAGATTCGTAACCACCGTGTCTTAGCAGGGCAGGGTAAAACACAACTCATATTTAGCTTACGCAAACTTGCTTGTATTTCACGGTTTTTTACTTACAACTTGCACCCAAAAAAAGTAAAGATGTTAATCTACTGCACTCTGTTTGCGACTGTTGGTTTTTTTTTTTTTTCTTAGCGAGTGGTTATAGTACCTAAGAGACCGGCCTCGTGGTGTAGTGGTCAGCGCGTTTGTCTACCATACAAGAGGTCTCGGGTTCGATTCCCGACAAGGTTGGCATGAAATATTTATTTAAAGTGTTTATTCACTAGAGTATTTCTCAGTCCCTAAAAAATATCAAGATACCCTGCGATTGTTGTACTAATGCAGTGCCCTATGCATCATAAGGTGCGGATGATGATTATGTACCATGCGGATGATGATTATGTACCTATTAGAGTAATCATTGCAGTTGTTCGGACGCATGTATTATATTAATTGCGCAATTTTCTACGCGTAACACAATATTACTTTTTGTCACGCATCTATCAAAATGAATAAGAATTTATTTGAATCAGACGTGATAGGGCATACAAATCTTTCAAGGATTTTATTGGACCGAATTTGTCTGTGACAAAAAGTAATTTGGGGTGCGATTTTGAACGTTCTCGCGGGTATAGAGAATGCTTAGCACGTAATTAGTATGTGAATTACGTGCAAGCGAAAGGTTCTCTCCACTCGCGAGAGCGTTCGGAATACCAGTTCTGGAGTGCAAAGGGTTAATATCGATGAAACGTGGAACACAATTATTTAGCTTCTATGCTATTATTGAACTAAAAGACTAGTGATACTTATATTCTCAAATTCGGAGAAAGTAAGAAAATAAGTAAACAAATAATACAAATTTGATAACAATAAATAATACAAAAATTAGGATCTTTTAATCAAATCTGTAGGCATTAAATACAATCTAAAAAAGGAAAATATTCAGCGTGTTGCTGGCGAGCATGGCTTGTAGTAGTAATGTCAACAAACTAAGATGACTAGGAAGCTACTGACGCTTATAGTGACGGAGTTTGGTTGAACGAATTTAGCATTTCGATTTCTGATTGGTTGAATGAGCGGAATGGCGTACAAGGAATCACGTTTGATGTTTGAAACTTTAAAATCAAACTCGTCTTATATCGAAAATTCGGTAATAGAGAAGTCAATATCGGTGTTTTCAATATCGCGTTTTGAATCAGATTTTTCAATACTGTCGAAAACCGGCGTCTATGTTCTAAAATATACCGGTCTCAAAGGTGTCGCGAAACCGGTCACTTGTTATCCCCAATTTGTGGAATTCTATAATAAATTGCAATTAACTTCCGCCAATAATTTTTACTAACTTGAGGCTTCTATGCTCTCTAAAACTACAAACTTTACTCTCACTAAAATTGTGCGTCTATACAAGCAGTATTGCCTAGTTTTGGAAAAACACATTAGTCGAAATACTGTAAGAGATTTTGTCGCCAGTCAGAGCACACCTAAGACTATTTTCACACCACAGTAAAAATCCACCCGGCACGATAAAGTAACATAGGGCGGTTTAATTTTTATCGTATCCTAATTATTATTTATTCAATGGCAGGTAAACGCATTAACCAGTACACCACGAGGCCGACTAACCCTCCACTCGATTTCCATTTGCAATTTTTTTATCTGCGAGTAGAAACTAAATGTGACAAAAAAATTAAATTATAACCCACCCCCTACCCACCTCAATTTAACCGTGCCTTGTGGACTGGGACGATATGTGTGAAATGGGCCTAAGATACACTGTCTCTGTGCAGTTGATGATAAATAAGAACTAAAGGTTCTCGGTTTTGTACTTAATATTAATGGGGCTGCTGTCTAATGGCTAGTATCGTGGACTCGCGGATCAGAGGGTCGAACCCCACTATACCACAACTTGATCCCTGTTTTGTGATAAGTTATTTTTAACTCGTTGAAAATGGCCCCCAAAATTAAAATGTTTAGGTACATCACAAGAACGAAAATATTTATTTTTTATATACCGTACATAAAAATACAAACTGAATCTGGGTCGTGCGTATTACACGAGTCAGAAAATGGTACAAGATTTGACCCATGTAATTCACAAATTGGGTGAATTTTTTGGTTAAATTTCGGAAAATTAGAACACGCCCTATTTTTCACCAAATGTTTTAAACAAAATCTGCGAGCGCGTTCCTTGCCATACTGTTAACTGTTAGCGCGTTACTGTTTTGCTCGTGTAAATTTTTTTATCATCGCTCTTATTTGTTTACAATGTGGCGTGAATATTTTACTCCACCTTTTAATTTAACGCTTGCGTTTCTTTTCTAGAAATATTGATTTTCGGGTCACCAGCGTGTTATTTTAGAAACCTGTAGTTTGTTCATCGCAGAACAATACATTGTTAGTTGTCAGTAGTCGCATCACATGATAGCTCGTTTTGTCCACTGTGGAACTGCGCGTTATCAGTCGTGTCGCCGAAAAGATCTATGTAATGCGCATGCTTACGCGCAATTTTCCCAGGAACTGCCCGTGTAAAACAGCAAATAAAATGACACAATAATTATTTTTCAAGAAACTGTATACGATCTTGCACAAAATCTTGTACCGTCTTCTGACTCGTGTAATACGAACTTAACGTAGTAGTGTCGCGAGCTCATGGATCGGAGATTCGAACTTCGAATACCGCTCTACCACGGCCTTAAAAAATATTTTCTGACACGGTTATTTATGACTATGTATTTGCAAGAAAATGGCCCTAAAATAGCCATATTGTTTTTTTTTTTCCAATGTCTGCTTCAAATTAAAACCCAAAATATATTTGAAAAAGTAGTCTTACCATGGAAATTTTCCGTATACAAATTGCTGTGCGACTACTATTTTCATAGATTAATTTTATGAATTTTACAATCGAATAATAAATGCCTTCCTGTAAACAACTTAGCAGATTGATATGGGCTGTTATTTTTTTAATACCTAAATATTCCCGTCGGCCTTGTAGGGAATCGGTCCAGAAACCTTATGCGTGGTAGGCACATGCGTTAACCGCTAGATCACGAAGCGGACAAAATGAAATATTACAAGATTTTAAAATTAATTATATCTCTGTATTACATATGTTGTAACATCTATCTATCTGGATTAATTCCTTAGTGGGTTACGTAATATCCTCTACAGAGATTTGGATATATTCGAAATATTTTATATCAGAATCAAATCACTTCGCGGATCGGTGGTTTAATAACTGTACAATTGAATGCTTTGTTTTTTACCGCGCGTAAGAACATATTTTTATGCCTAATTTCCCGTAGGGCTGAACTTCCTCGTTCACTGAATACTAATACTATTTTAAATTAGTCCTAGTTTTTTGTTGATGCATTTTTTAAATCACAATTAAATTGCAAATTTAAAAAAAAGAGGATAGAGAGTTACTAAGTAATTATTTTACTAAACAAATATTTGCTTTGTTAAGATTTACCCAAATATCTCCATTTTTGGGGCTATTTTCAACTAGGTGTACAAAACTCACTATTAGAAAATGGAAATCAAGTTGTGGTAGAGCGGGGTTCGAACTTCTGTTTGGACTTCTGATTCGTGCGTACACGACACGGCTGTTAAACAGCTATTACGGGCCTTGTAACAGGTTATCTTTCTGTGATCGTGATTATTATAATAAAATTCGCTTCATAAAATTATAGTCAATTTTTGTACAAGTTAAAAGTCCCTTACTTAATCACAGCACACAACACCCAAGCTCTTTAAAAAAAAATGAATTATTGTGATCTCCGACCGAAATTCGAACTCGGCATCTCGAGAGCACTGGGATTGCCACAATTTATGATCCTAATATTTTCTTTTATATAATGTTGTATTCACCGTGTAAATACAGCATTTTGTTTTTCGAAAATGGCGCTACGTAGGCTAACCATAATGATATATAATAATTTACTTGTCTAAAAACCACAAGATGACATATTTGTTTTCATTTTCGTACCCCTGTCCGCATTATATGGTGCATAGGCCACTGCATCGACACGCCAGCGTATCTTGATCACTAAACTTGTTAAATGGAAGCATTCATAATGTGTTAGTCCTGGACTGGTATTCTGAACGCAATTATAGTGCGGTATAGCGTGTTTTACGTACTGAAGTACATTCGCGGAGACTGGACTGCTGTCACGTGCAAACCACGAGCCCACTGCGTGCATCGCATGATTGGCCCATTTTACACCACGGAAAAATCTACACGGCATGATAAAATACAATACGGTGGATTGATATTTATTGTTTTACAATTACTTATTTATATAATCCCCGATAAACGCAATAACTAGTACACCATGAGACTGACTAATGTCCAGTCGATTTCCTTTTGCAGGATTTTTACCTTAGAGTACTCGCTAAATTAAAATAACGATTTTGATAAAATTTTCGTTTAAATCTCTTGTTAAGTTTTACTTTATTATTTTAATCGGGTTGTGGTCCCGTGGCTAGTGTTGCGGACTCCCGGATCAGAGGTCCGAGGTTCGAACCCCTCTCTACCCCAACTTGATTTCCATTTTCTAATAGTGAGTTATTTACAACTCGTTCAAAATGGTCACCATAATTGAAATATTTGGGTAAATTATAAGAACGCTAATAAAATACCTATATTATCCTAGGCGTTTTTATAGATATTTTCATTAATATCATTTACTATGGAGTTTGATAAAAAGAAAACGAAATTATGGATTATCAAGTTTAAATAGGTACAATGGGGTCTAGAATTTCAACCGTCCATGCGCTCAGTAGCTGCAAGAGTTGTTGTTATCTAAATTCTAATTTTATAAATTTGCTTTTTATTTCGTTTTTAAAATATCACTTGAACTCTAAACTTCATTGTCAAATAATTTTAAAAAAAATAAAAATGTAAATAGGGGCTAGATTTCTTACTGTCCATGCGCTCTGTAGCTGCAAGACGTTCTGTTATCTAGCTCATATATATCATAATTGGAGACGAGGAACTAGAATCCCAACCGTCCATGCGCTCTGTAGCAGCAAGACGTGTTGGGATATGTATTTATTGTACAGCGCCCTTAAGGTGATTTTCACAAAAATGGCGCTATATAAATTATCCAAACATTATTATTATTATTACAAACGAATCTTATAAATGTCAATCCACTATAATTTTACCGTGTCGTTTAGATTAAGATAATATGTGTGAAATGGGCTTTTCTCCGTCGGATATCACGCGGCTGGTTTATTTATTTGGAAATTCTTGTAACAATGAACAGGCAGTCAATACGCGACATAACGCGCCGTAAATGCCTTCGGAGTACAAGCCCTGCGGTGCTATTCTAAACCGCTCTCGCGTCCGTAGGAAACACTTTTATCTCGTGTATTTACATACAAAATACGAGAGCGTTCGGAATATCACCCCTGGTACTATTAAATATTGCACTAAATAAACACACAAATATTTTGTATTAGCCATGTCAGGAGTTAGGAATCGAACTCTTCTCATTAGAATTCACAAATAAGTTTATTGTAAAATATGCATTGAACTTTTGAATTATGAATAAATTGGACAGTAATGATTTAACATTTTTATGTCACTTTTTACCATGCTTTACCATGTGTTACCCACGCTTATTTTTATTGCATCTTTAAAAGTTATTCTTCACTGTGAGTGTTAACAGTTTCTTTTTTTTATTTACTGCTGTTCCTGCGCATAAATTATTTTTACAGGACCACGACTCGCATGTTTTATACGTTTATGATTCATATCATTAATTGTAGTGCTTTCACACTTATAGATTACGCAGACAGGGTATAGTCTAAGCTAATAGTTTGTAACCTAATTATTAAATAATTATATTTTAAAACGATTCTATTTTTATTATTTGCACTGTGAAATACGTATATAATATTCAGATTCAGGCAATTTAAAAAGTAATTTATATTGTGAATCATGGTCATCATGCCGCACTCGATGGTGCATAGGGTTCTGCATGAGTACACCAAGTGTAGCGTATCTCAAATCATGTGTAACATAAAGGTAAGGTGATTAGTCTTACACTTCAGTTGCCAGTCCAAGGACAGTTAAATATTGCATTGTAAAATCACCTTTCAAACCAATATTTCTTCGACCTTGTTAGAAATCGAACCCGGGACCTCAAGCGCGGTAGGCGAACGCGCTAACCACTACACTACGAAGCGGATCTATTCCTCACTCGGTTTTGTCAAAGAAACAAACTAAAAATACTTTCAATTCAAATTTTGGGATGCTTGAAAAAAAAAACATTAAGTTTAGTGGTTCATAAATAAATATAAAAAGAAAACAAGTTGGCCTTGGCTAAATTGTACGTAAAATATTTATCTTTCGCAGAAGTCCCAAAATTAAATTAAAATATAATATAAATAAAATTATTCCCGAGACTTTAAAAATATGTTTTTTTTACGCTACTAACCCGTTAGTATAATTATTAATTTGATACCATAAACTGGGGATAAATTGATCAGTTTCAACATTAATGTTTAAGTTTATTTACAGTTAACAAAAAAATATTTTGAATTATAATTAGATGATGTTAATATGAAAACAGAAAATCAAATACTTTCCGAGAAAAAAATAAAAACTGCGTGATCAAAGAAATTGTGAAATTTACGATACTTTTATCACCCTTTTTTTACAACTTCAAAACAAATCCCTATTTAGTTTTCCATATAAGTTTTTTTTTAACATTACTTTTACTTGAAATTTTTATAATTTCAACTTTGATCTATGCAAAACTTTTTATTTGCCCAATCAATTCCAGTAACTTTGATTTTGAACCAGGTTCTTTTTTAATACGAAAGAAATATTTGCGTTCTTATAATTCATCCAAATATTTTAATTTCGGGCCACTTTTAACCAGTCTTGAATAACTGTGTTAGAAAATAAGAAGTAGTGATAAATGGGGGACGAACATCAGGCCGCTGCGTTGATCCGGCGCGGTGGTGTCCCCGACATTCCTATGGGACCGCAAACTATTGAAGCTAATAATTTAGGACGATTTTTTCACCCACGAATTTCGTTTTTGATCATATATTTTATAATGTGTTTTTTACCATATATTTTATAAGGTAGATTTTTTTAAAAAATCTTACCTGCTGTTAATTCGAATATATTATTAAGTGTCAATAAAGATTTTTTTGAGGTTAAATATTTGTTTTAATAAAAATGTATATCCTAAAATGTAACCTAACATACATCATAAAGGGTTGAATTCTCGGTCTTGAAAATTCTTATATACATAGCTGTGTGGAAATTCCAAAATGCCACTTTCTAAATTTGAATGTTACAAATGAGACCATCATTACCCTAATAAATGTATGGTTTTTATTGATTTTGATTTTTAGTGATTACTTTACTTGTAAAATACAAAGATAAATATTTTTTCTCGTACATGTTTTTGGTGCAACTTAAATTATAGGTAATTATGCCTAACATAAATCACATTAATACAATATGATTATCGTCATTGTGTAGATTGCACGATAAGATTTATACACCTAATATTTGAAATTTTATTCTCTAATAAAAATAACGATAAAATTATTTTTGCGGTCGATCTTTGGAATTTTTTTTTCTATTAAATAATTCATTTCCAAATATTAGGCCCATGTAGGTGTACGAATCTTATCGTGTAATTGCTAAAATGAAACTATCACTTTCGCAATCGATTGTTTGAAACGTACCTCTTGTAATATTATAAAACAAGTATTATTTCTAGTATATTATTATATGTAGTACATTATTACAGCATATTATTATGGAAAACATAAGTACCATGTTTATAATAATTAATTAAATTATATAAAATGTATACAAAATTGTTCTCTGTTTATGAATCGTTTTGTTTCGTTCTGCATAATTTTACTGATTTTTTAGTCATAAAATATTTTCCACTTACTGTGCTCTGTATTTTATCATTGTTAATTGTTACTAATATTTTTTACTTATTTTTCAGGTATAAAATATTTTCACTTCCTATGCATATTTTATTGCTTTCGTACTTGGTTATTAGACTTACTGTGTTTTATATTTTACCATTGTTTACCCAATTTGCGGAATTTCATTAACGTGTTTTCTTTTTTATTTCAGCTGCTTTTCTTTTGGAGAGTGACATGTTCATGGATGCTCTTACGGCTTCAGCAACTAATAAAAAGGACACCAGAAAACGCAAAAGAAGGACTAGTACGTCTAAAGAAATCACGAATGACGGCTCACCACCCACATCTCCACCCGCAAACAGCGCTCAGCCATCAACGCCCCCCGCCGCTGAATCTTCGAAGCCAACTCCCCCGCGCTTTTACCAAGATACTCTCGACACAGAAGATGAAGAAAAGGATAAACCTGTTGCATCAAAACAGGCAGCTGAAAAAAGCACTAAGGGAGATATTGACGATGACGACTCGGACTCCATGAGAATGAAAAGTCCTTTATTGTCTCCTCCGAGAAATATGTCTGCGAGCGAAGAAGAAAGTCCGAAATTGGAAAATATATTAGATGACATAAAGATGGATGTGACTTTAACTCCTGTTGGATTAAGGGGTGTTCTGTGTGTTAATAAGAAAAAGGGTCCGAAAAAATCATTAAAATGGCGCGAGCATAATTTGGAAGAAATACAGTACTTCGAATTAGACGAAACTGAAAGAGTCAACGTAACAAAAACGTTCTTAGATATGAAACAAATGGAACGCGTACATGAAAGAGAATCTTTCCAAAAAGCGAGAAATTTGTCCACCGATGACGTTATGGAAGAAAGAACGCAGTGGCGTATGTTAATTCTCATTGACGCGCCTATTATCGAATACGGGAAGAATAGCACAGAAAAGGATGTGCAAATGGCTCGTGAAAAATCAGTTTTACAATGTATGTATTTTAATAAATCAATGATCCCTGATACTGCTGCTGAACCTGATAGTGAAACTCATCCTACAACTGATCCAGTCATCATTCCTTTAGATGACGTAAGCGGTAGTAATGACAACGTTAGTGACTATCAAAATACACCTTGGCCAGAACCTAAAACTACACCAGCTGCCAACATAGCTCCAGTAATGAATGTTCCGAGTATGTTTAATTCTCTTCCTCCATTTGGAGCTGGTTTTAACCCTCCCAAAGGAGTTCCAGTATTTCCGCCAGGACCAGGAGTAATGCCCCCAGAATGGCCAATGAACGGCCCTAACATGATGATGCCAGAGGGGATGAATATGCCCCCCGAGATGTTTATGGGACCCGTACCTGGAGCCGTTCCTATGTTCCCCGGTCAAATAGGGGGTGAAATGCCAATGATGGATGGTATAAATGGCCCAATGTTTCCACCAGGATTTCCTGTCCAAATGGGACCCATTGTTCCTAATGGCCCTGGAATGCGGCCTATGGGTCCTCCTGGGCCGGGCGGGCCAGGGGGCTCCTTCAACTTCGGGAATAGAGGAGGCATTCGGCCGAACCACCGCGGACACTGGCGCGGAAAGGGGCCTAACGGATGGAGCGGGCCACCGAGAGGGGGCAGTAACCACAACAGAGGAGGAGGAAACAGACTGTGTACTCATTTTCAAAAAAAGGGATTTTGTCGTCAGGGTGACAAATGCGCTTTCTTACACCCGGGTGTTAATTGCCCCTTTTAACTAGATTCATAGAAGTTTATGTTAATAGATAGGAAACGCCTGTGATAATAGATTATTTCAAATAACGTTTAAATATGAGTGATTAAGAACTGTTTTTACTAATTTTAAGATTTTTTTTATTTTGATACGTAGCATTAATTACTATTTTAAGCATTAAAATTACATTGAAAAATATGATACTGATATTTTATATTATTTCTACCTTTAACCAATAAATTGATAATCTTGATAGAAAAATAGATCTAAAGAATTGCGATAATATAATCTACGGCGTGTATGGCAAACCCAGTCACATACGAATAATCGGTATGAGCAAGAATACATATTGGCATATGAAAAAAAAAAATTTAGAACCAAGCGTTTCAAAACAAAAAAAATATTTGATAAACCGAATGGTTGCTAACTTCTGCAGGGGAGAAAACAGGAGTTCGAGGGGGTATAGGTCGGCCGTTTTCACACATGCCACGCAAATCCATACGACCCGATATTTTACCGTGCTTATCCTGCAAACGCATACAAAATCTGTTACCTTTTCACACGCGTTGTAAAATGAAGACGACCCGGTCTGCCAGACAAAAATCTGCCAAAATCTGTTGGGATGTGCTTAATCGCAAACGATTATTATCAATATTAATAGTTCGAATAACCGAATCAGATTATTCCCGTAATCGACTTTTTATTTATGGATAATACGTTGTTTTTTCAAAATACTTATGAAGTATGAAGAATGAAAGAAAAAATATTAATTAAAAATATATAATACAAATATGCCTATTCTTATAATGCATTATTGTATAAACTAACTTAAAAAAATACATAAAAACTTATGTATTGGACTCGTAGTATTATTATTATTGTGAAAACTATTTTTTGGTCATTTCTCTTTAGAAAAATGTGTGTTTTAAATCAGATATTTTTTCTAATGTTTTTTGTTATTACTATTTAAAAAAAAAAAAAAAAACATATTCCTTCACACAGGTTTTACCAAAGGGACTGTTGAGAAAGGAATGGTGTATTTCTATAAATTAATTTTATAATAAAATAATATTCCGAAAATAATAATAAAAACGCGTAACTCACGGAATCTTCATGTACCTAAGTTTCGCTCAACGAAGTTCGGAAAAAGGTATCTGGAAAGTATTGACCATTCCGAATTATAAATAAATATTAAAACACAAAAGTCGAATAGCAAATCCAAAAGTGTCGCAATTAAAAATATAACTTAGATCTTTTTGATAGTGATAGTTATTAATGTTATTTATATAAATGGTGTAAAGTGTATACTTATATATTTATTTTCATATTTTTATTTTTAATATTTCAATATATTTATATTGAAATATTCGATACTTTGGAGGTATTTTTTGCCTGTCTTATTTCTAATGGTATTTCCTTAAACTGTCCAGCTCGGTGCATCAACGAGTTCTGTGTCTTCGTTTTCTTACTAAATGGCAGCCCTACTTCATTTTTATTTCTAGTTTCATATCCAAGTTCATACTGATTAGAAAAAAACCTTGGTCCCTTTGTTCAAAACTTTTGTTCATTTTGTTTATAAACACAATAGTTTTGTATTTAGCTTTCAATGCACAGGAATTTGGTTCTATGGAATTGAGATTTAGTGTCAAAAAATGATAAATTAATGAAACTAAACTAAAATTATGTTTCTGTATAAAAAACCAAACATGTGTTTTTAAAATTGAATTTCATATTTGAAATTGATTAAGCAGAACTCTAAATTATTGGCAAAAGAGCAAAGATAGATATATTTTTATTTGGCTTAGGTGGCATTGATTTGTTTTACTATTTCATCAGCTAAATAAAAAAAACACTGTTATTTTTCAGTATTCAAATATATTGTTAGCTCTAGAGTGATTTAGACAAGTAAAAAAATAACAAACGTATTAAATACATTTAATGAAATTTTCATAATGTTCCTTTAATTGTAAGAAACATGACTAAATGAATATTTTTATTCACAACGTATTATTATTTAAATTTTGTTCATATGTTTTACTTATAGATATTCGCATATATCTTAAATCTGCTATTTTGTATTCACAAATGAAATGATAAATTAGGAACCGTTAAGTCAATTGCACAGAAAATTAAATGAACTGCGCTGCTAATTAGCGTATTATTGAATAATATATATCGTCTTCATAGCAATCCCATCCCGCCTGACATTTATTTATTTATTTGGTTTACAAACAATGAAAAATAAAATACAGAAACATTGAAAGAAAAAAATACACTACTTATTTTTCGTCAACTACATGTAAACACTAATGAAATACATACGAGTATACTTAAACAAAATGAACAATATAACCCATTATTTTATAATATAAATTAGAAAGGGTATAAAATAAATACTATGCAGTTTTTAGTGCAGTTTTAAGTTTTAATTATTCGGAAAATATTGTTTTTAAATCAATACCAATTTTTTTCAAAAAAATCGGATACAAAATATTCGATTATATCAACAGGTTTTATAATATTCATAAGAACATCTCAGAGAGTTTTTATGAATGTGTTGGTGGAAAAGTGATGTACCGCCATTATTCGTTTCAATTAGCTTCGATAATAATATCGATTTATCGTTTATAAAAACGGATATTTATTTATATTAAAATAAATTTATACATACTTCGGTAAAATTTAAATACATTATCACCAAACCCTTATCAGAACCCAATGGTGCATAGGCCAGTGCATTGTTAATTTGAATGTCTATATTATTTGAATCATTATGTTGACATTATAAAGGAATAATTGCATACAATAAACATTAACTTATGCGAGTGTAAGAGTCCTTGTTTACGCCTGCAAACTTTACTAAGCAGAAAATCAACTATCAACAAAATTACCAAAACAATCAAATTATACAAAAAAAAAAGATAATTAAAAACACTTTTTTTGTAAACCACTTTATGTGTTCACACAACTGATTAGTTTCGGCTACAAAACATTTCCCTCTTTAGGGTTTTTTAACAAGTAAACATACATAATACATATATTCGGTTGTGTAAACAAATGCAGTGGATCACAAAACAATATTTTTTATTCTCAAATCAAAATTGTATATTGCGATGATCCACAATGTTAGATTTACAAACATTAAAAATAATACAATGACATTATATTCATCATCATCAAACCCTTATTCGCACCCAATGGTGCATAAGGTACTGGAGGGGCAAGTAATGATGTACTGCGGGAAAATTCCCGAGAGCGTAACTCCCCGGAGCGGGAGTACATTCCTCCACATACCCAAAACCGTTTTAAAGACTGTGGGTCTTCCTATCGGTTTTACTCATACAAAAATGCAGTATTTTTGTCGATAAATGAGTTTTTCTCTTAAAATTTCCAATTTCGTATATTATTTCCATTGAATTTAACTCTACTACGTTCTCTGCCCCTTTCCCTGTGAGTTTGGAAGATTATATGGAGGTTCTTAGTCGGATATTGTCATTCATCCTTTGTACATACATGCGTATATTGCAATCATAAATGGTAGCAAAACGGTTTTTACTTGTATCACAATAAATTAGAGATGCAAGGCGGTAAAATTACCGCAGTTTTTTACGGGAATTTTACCAGATTTAGGTAAAATACGGTATTTTGCGGACACGGTATGCAAGTAGATAAATTAGTTCTGGGGAATCAAATTTATTATTTACAGTTTTGTAAAGTAGGATCTGATCGAAGATATCTTTTCTGTGTGTTAATGAATCAAGGTTATGAAATTTTAAAGAAGCTAGGTATTTAATTTTGAAAATACAAATGAAATTTGTATGTATATTTATATATATACATGATCCCGTAACTTCGAATCGACATTCGAATATTCGAATTGATACTTAAGAAATGAAATCGTTCCGGAGTTCTCATCCCCTTCTTTTTAATAGTAATAACAACAAAAAACATTAGAAAAAATATCTAATTAAAAAACACTTTTTTCTAAAGAGAAATGACCAAAAAATAGTTTTCACAATAATAATAATATTACGAGTCCAATACATAAGTTTTTATGTATTTTTTTAGTTAGTTTATACAACAATGCATTATAAGGATAGGCATATTTATATTATATATTTTTAATTAATATTTTTTCTTTCATTCTTCATACTTCATAAGTATTTTGAAAAAACAACGCATTATCCATAAATAAAAAGTCGATTACGGGAATAATCTGATTCGGTTATTCGAACTATTAATATTGATAATAATCGTTTGCGATAAAGCACACCCCAACAGATTTTGGCAGATTTTCGTCTGGCAGACTGGGTCGTCTTCATTTTACAACGCGTGTGAAAAGGTAACAGATTTTGTATGCGTTTGCAGAATAAGCACGGTAAAATATCGGGTCGTATGGATTTGCGTGGCATGTGTGAAAACAGCCTATTGATGTTGTGCATTCCGGTTTATTTATAAAACGGCCACCGCCGTAGTAGAAAATGACGAAAATTTTGTGGTGATTTCTTATTAATTTCTGTCTTGATACATTCGTTTAGATCAATGTTTGTACTGGCATGGCTTTGTGTCATAAATTACAATGTTTTTATTCGGCGATCGGTAATGCTAATGAGCATCACTAATTACTAGCCTGCATTTAAAACCTGTGACCGATAAGTTACCGTCATGTCTGTCCACAGATTACAGATTAAGCTAGGGTTGCCTAGGACAGCGGTGCCCGTATTTTAACGGCCGTAGTGAACGGTGATGCGGTAGACAGCCGTCGTAACGTCGACTAGAGAGTGGTTTCCTAGTGAAACGGTGTTAAATGGTGTTGATAACACCGTTTTCCTAGGAAACCACACTCTGTATCTCATAATTGAACATTTTGGGTTTATCTCACCGCTTTAGCCTTGGGCTAGCGATATGTTATGGACAAATCGCTTTGAAGTGATCACTTTTTATCACAGAAGCCTTTTTAAAATATAAATGAGAACTATTAAAAAATTTAATGAAGTAAAGAACCAGGACCAAACTTTCAGGGGCATTCATTGGTTGGGTTCGATCATATGATGTCGAGATGACAAGTCGGTAGAATATACCGAGGAAGATAGAGATAGTACAAAAATTAAGTATACCGTCTTGGTATGTACCGATGAAGATAGCCTTTATAATCACGGCCCTGGACTGATAACTGAAGCGTAAGATTAATCACTTTACCTACATGTAACAGATGATTGAAGTATGCTGAGTGTCCTATGCACAATTGGGAAAGGGGTTTTGTAGTTTGGTGTAGTGTACCGTATAAGTTAAATATAATAATTGAACTATTGCATGTTTCAAGTTTATGAATATGGGTACAGTAATAAGCACAAAATCTAAATAGGGACAATTAATTATCAATACATAATCAATATATATTTATTTAATTTTTTTAAATCGTGAAATAGGGCACACTTCTTATAAAGGAAAAAAAGTACCTAGCATTCCCAAAGCATGGATATAACAGATAGAAGAGTTGAGGAAATGAAGATGTTTAAACATAGGCAGAACGCTTAATGTTGCACAGTTTGTAAAGTGGCCACTTCAAAATTTCTTCATGGGGTCGATTATTTGGGATAGTTGTTGAATGTGCATCTTGAGTGGTTTATGCTATGTATATGTGCCGCATGTAATGTATATGTTTGTGTATGTTTTATATGTGCGTTCATGTGTGTGCGTGGATGGCTCGGAGTGTACATTCGGTACTTTTATTTATTTTTATTTATTACCTCCATGGAAAACGCAAATGTCAAAAATTATTCTTTTCTCACTTAAAATTCGTATTTATTTTTTATTTTTTGTCACATTTAATGTTTATATCTTTTTAATTTTTGAAAACTTAATTGGTCTTTTTATGTTAAAAATTGTTGTTTTTAATACTTATTTTGTATGACTGTATATTTTCTGAATAAAATAAAATAAAATAAAAATAAAAAAATAAAAAAATATTCCAGCAACTTTTGATGAAAACATGTCACGTCAAATTTTCCTTTTCAACCTTCCATCAATCTTAAATCAAGTTTGTCCCAAGTTTCACTGCTATCTGGGTATCGATTTTTACGATAAATTCAAAAATGATCCAAAGTGAGTTGGATCTTTTCTGCATATATACGTCCAATTATGGTCTGTGGTTATCATAATTTGACATAACCTAATATTTATCTGTCAAACAAAGGATGAAAATTGAAATATTTTTGTTTCATATTGATTGTTTAGGTCACGCATGTAAAACAACAATCAGCTGTTATTGTGTTGATAATTCAGATCGGATGAATTTGATATCAATTTTATAATTATAAAGCACACACATAGGCTAGCAGCAGACCCATAAACAAACGTCACATTATTTTATTGTTGAATGATGCATTTTATTATTTAATATATATTTTTATTTGACCAGTTCTGACATTACTACAAAAAAACACAAGCATTTTATTTCAACCATCTGTCTGCCAGATCCCAGCGCCCATTACGTCATTACGAATTAGTTGGCGATAAAAGTAGGTAGTCGAATGAAAGTAATCGGCGTAAAGCTCGCCCATTGGTCTATTTGCATTCAAATGAATTTTACGCACGCCTCTTGGTCTATTTGAATTCGAGTGAATTCATTCGTTTGGAAATTACTAATTCATTCGATATTCGGCGTAAAGCTCGCCCACTGGTCTATTTGTAGTCGAATGAATTAAACGCACGCCTATCGGTCTATTTGCATTCGAGTGAATTCATTAGTTTGGAAATGGCTTACTAATTCATTCGACTACATTACTGCATTCGGGCTTTCATTCGACTGAATTTAGTAATTAAATGTAGTCAACTACATTTAATTGGACTACTTGCATCGCTAGTTTAGCTAGTACCTGTAGCTAGTCTCTGGTCTCTGGTCCTCTGCTCTGGTCTTTGGTCGTCGGTTGACAGTTGTTAGTATTAGCTATTAGCTCTCGGGGTTGTTTTTTCCAACGTAAAATTCTAGTCAGAAACAAACCAATAAGTTGACTAAAATTAAATAGTTCTTCTATATATATATATATGTATATTATTTAGTTATAATGGATAGTGCAACGCGGAGGAACGATATTGAGTCGAAATCAAAAGTTAAAGAGCAAAGAGAGTGGATATTCAAAGTTTTCGCACCAAATATAAATAAATCTGAAGTTATTTGCGTATCAGGCAATTGTAATGCATTGGGTAATTGGTCTCACGATAAAGTTGTCCTATTGAAGAAAGAACACGATTCTTCCTTTTGGTTGGCTACAATAAAAATTCCTCTTAACAAGGAGATCCATTTTCGCTATTGTGTTTGTTTGGTTACTTCTACTCATCGTCAAGTGCTCATACGTCAGTGGGAAACCCACTGTACTCCTCGAAAAATTACGAATAAAAGTATACAACTTTTGCCCATAGAACCAGATCTATTCGGAATGTACGATGGAATTCGAAAAGTAGACAAAGGATGGTTAACAACCGGGTCTATTCTTCAATTAAAGTTCTACAGCGACCCATTTATATTTAATTCAATGTCGCTTAGTTCATGGAGCGTAAAATTGACTCCTTTGAAATCGAAATTTTATTTCTCTTCTCCTTCACCCCATGCGTATATGGAAGGTTTCGTCGATGGTGATCCGGATCCCATAAGTAATGTTGTCATAGAGGTAGCCATACTCGATGATATTCGTTCTGCGTTCAAACCTCAAGACCCCTTTGGTTGCATTGTAAATGCTGAAGACTTTCTGATATTCAATATAACTGTACCTAATGCTCAAGATATATCTTATTTACTAGACTTCTATACACGCGATGCGGCCGATCCTGTCCACTTTGGATTCAGTTACATTCTGCCTAGTGTTTCACTCAACTCGGAAGGATTACATCAACTTCCCATTATGTGTGTCAAAAAGCAGAACTTAATTGGAATGTTAAATATGGAATCTTTAGTTATACGTCCTATGAGTACATCTCTATGTAATATAAAAGAATCTTATTCTAGTCACTGGAGTAAATCTTGGACGGGATTAGATGTCGGCCATCGTGGTTCTGGATCCAGCTTTAAAACAGAGGAGTAAGGATGACAGTCTAATTTTTGTTCTTTTTCCCCTGTATTTGCTGGTTATAGATTTACTGCTGTAATAATTTACAGTCCTATTTATTAGAAATACAATGTCAGAAATCATTACTCGAATAGAATGTTATATTTAAGTACATTATGTTTAATATACTTACACCTTATATAATAAGTTTACATTGTTATAACATATCTAATTAGATGAATAATTTATTCATATTCTTTTAATGATGGCATCAGTCTCATTCATAAACATATCACTAGCATGATATAAGCGCTGCGGTGTTTTATTATATTATGTTTGTGTCAGTATGTTATACTGGCATATGCCCGACAATTAGTTTGAAAGGAATTCAGTATTTAGATTTTCTCTATATTTTAGAATCATAGATGAGAGTAAAAATAACTATACTCGATAACTAACCCTAAACTGTTTTTAGAAGTGCAGCCATCCGGGAAAACACGATAGCGTCTCTCAAACAAGCAGCAGCAAGTGGTGCTGACCTAGTGGAATTCGATGTTCAATTGAGCAAAGATTTTATACCCGTCATATATCATGATTTTCATGTATGTGTTGCTCTTCGGGTTAAAAATCAACTGGAATATCCGGAGGTGCTTGAGATACCCATGATGGACCTAACATTAGAACAATTACAAAAGTTGAAGGTTTATAAATAAATATTTTAAGTACTATTATGTCCTTTTTTGGTAAATTACATTTTTATCAATTTTATTTGGTATATGTGTTATTGTGACACTAAAAACAAACGCGGCCATCTCCACCATTCGTCAAACTGAGTAAATCAACTTTTTTTCTTTGAGCGATTAATATAACCACGGAGTTCCCGTAGTGCTATTCTATAAATGTACTTTGATTAAAAAATACGATTTCGATAGTGAGTTATAGTCACAATTCGTTAAAAAACTCGGAAATTGCATTTAAATTTTGGAATTTTGGCCAGTTTTGAAATAAATCGCATTGGAGATGGACTGTTTTGTTTTGCACTCTATCATTCGTGTCTCTCCAAAAACCAACAGGGATGTGCTAAGATAAAAAGTCACATTATAAAAAATAACATGTATATTAAAATGAATAAAAACAAAATTAGATCTTTAGCAATAATTAAAAGTCCAACACTCTAGAGTGTTGTCTAGACAACTCAACATTAAAAAAAATAGGAAAATACTCGTATAAAAGAACAATAATTTAATTCTGATACATAATAAATTGTATTTTTAAAATGCAATTCAGTACATCATCAACATTATCATTTTTCCATCTACATCCAGTGGTGCATAGAGAACTTAACGACATATAATACATTAAGGCAAAATGACAAATTTAACGCTTCAGCTCTAGTCCAAGGACTACAAAATATTACAAAATAAACCCATTTAATTGATATATTTATCTCAATGTTGCCGGGAATTAAACCCTGTACCTTCATTGCTTTTTAGAGATTTACAGTACACAGAACTATATTATTTATTTTGCTTAGATACTGGGCTTTGCATTTATCCATATTTTTTGGTCTTCTTCTTTCGGTAGTTGATGTTTTGATAAATTGTAGCAGGAAATTGTTTTGCTCAATTTTGTTTGAATACTAATAAAAATATTTGTGAAATTCTAAAATATCGCTTGACTTCAATTGGGTGCACTGAAAAGCATTTTTTTGTGACCACATTTCGGTTTTGTAGGAATCCCGGAGCTGAGTATTTACGAAATATTTTATTATTACTTTTTTATTCAATAATATTGTAATTAATAATTCGATTAAAAATAGTTAAAATTCATATCATGCACGTTTAACAACTTAAAATACAAAACCATTTAATTCAGAGACAAGTAATACACACTTTTGTGTTTTTTAAAAAAAAAGATCCCTAGGTTTGGATAACTTTGGATTGGACAACTGGACAAATGGATTTTAATTGAAACTGTTTTCAAAATTACACTGTATTATTGACCGAATTTCGTAATAAGGGAGTTCAGTGTTTTTTTTATTTATTTCTAATTTAAAAGACTTAAACTAAGCCATTTTTTTTAATGTACCGTATCATAAGTGCTAAGATTTTTTTAAATTACTCTTTTTGTGACGTCTCAAGTTCTCTTCCCCTTATCTTATGACCTTCACCATAAAATCTTTAACTTCACCAACACCAACAGATGAAATAATTGAAGGAATATAGATGTTCAAATATGGGCAGAATGGTGAATGTTACACAGTGTGTAAAGTGGCCACTTAAACTAGCCATTGACATGTCATAAGCCCTGTAGACGCCTAGACTTCCATATGACTAAATTTCCAAATTAGACTTAAGCAAGTCAAACTTTCTCTAAAATATCTATAAAAAGGCCAAGTATTGCTTTATTAAAAAACCAACAAATAAAAATCACTTCTAGCCTACGTTAAGCAGGGAAAACAAAAATTGGAACCCTGTTGTTTTTGGACTCAAAATAGCTTCTTAGACCATTTATTTATTATGGTTCACAAACAATACATATGACCTTGGTATGATAATCACAAATTGTTATTTTTAGATATTGTTCATCAATTATATGTCAACACAGCATGCACAAATAAAGAAAGAAAAAAATTATGATTGATTTTTTTTTAAATTGGCTAGCTTCATTGAATTAAAGTAACGAAGTTATTACAATAAATTATTACTAACAGGTTTTTACAAATTATTTTTATTAAGGCTATTATAGATGATTTGAATATATTTTCATAATAAATACTTTAAAAAACGCCATACTTATTTATCTAAATAAAAGTAAATTAAATGATACCAAAAAATAATTTAGATAGGGACAGCCCTAGCAAGTTTAAGACGCTAACTGTCATAAAACAGTTGAATTTCGAAATCACCTTACAGTTTTTCACTCGTATTTGTACGTTTAATGCTGTAATTAGATATGGTAACCTTTCGTGCTTTATCTGCAGTCATTTTTTCTATATTAGTGGTATTGTTTTCTATTGTTATACACTTAAAAACTTGAAGAGCACACACCGCAAGAACGACAATCTTTTGGGCAATGGAAGACATCTTGATAAATTCCTATGATCTGATTGGCTCGAACGGATATGGACACGTTTAATTTAAAACACTCAATGGACATGGCCGCGTTTAAAAAATAATACGATTTTTAAATTGTTTTTTAGCAAAAATAAAAGAGACTGGGTTGTTTAAACTTAATATTATTATGTAAACCATCGTAAGCATTAATATTAACCAAAAATCTCAAAAATCACGGTGGCTGGAGATGGCCACGTTTGTTTTTTAGCGTCACAATTGTGCCCCATACGGTAATATTTTATGTTTAAATTTTTTATTTTGAAAAAAAAAAAAACCAAGTAATAAATCACTTGGTAACAGTTAGTACTTTCACTCTAGACGAACATCTTCAGAGTGGTAAGTGTACAGATATTAAATTAATATAAAACTAACAGAAATAGCTACATAAAATACACAATCAGTAAAGTTTGGGTTTGGTATATATTTTTGCTAGTTTTTTCTATATAAATTCAAATGCAATTAATGAAGACACTGTTGAAAAAACTAAAAGTCAAATTATCACAAAGTTTTATAATTTAGTTTTTTCATAAATCCTTTTTTAAAAACTATTTAAATTTACATTATCATGAAGTTTCACCACGTATGTATCGATAAAATCAACACAATCATAATATCAAGATGTTCCCAAATAGATAACACTGGGGAACAATTTTTTTAAAAGTTTCTGTTGAGTTTGATTTTTCAAGTCTTTTAAATTAAAATAGGCATGCTGATCCAAAACTTGTTAGTTTTCTTCTATCACGTCATTTTTTTTATCTACTACCTACCTAAATATGATTACTCTCCGCTGGATCCACTGTGGATCATAGAAATTACCATTGCTCTCCTAACGACTGAGTTTGATTTTTCAGCTGTTTTTAAGTAAAATGGGCATGCTGATTTCAAAACTGTAGTTAGTTTACTTCTATCATGTCATTTTTTTTCTACAGCTTATCTTAATGTGACCACTTTCACTGGATCGAGCCTGGATCATAGGAAGCACTATTGCTCTCCTATTGACTGAAGTGAACCTACCTTGACTGTGGAGGGGTGAATGAAGCCCTAGGGATCCAGTAACAGGTTCATACTTGTCAAGACTATTCAATTACACCCAAGAATGAAGAGTGTAGTGATGTGTTGTGTGTTACTCGTTATAACTATAGTGAAGCGTATTCCAAAGCGGAGTTCGAGTTCTTGTCTGTATACAAGAAGTTGGCAGTTTTTAGTTTTATTAATTTTTATTTTTTTTGTTTTTTTTTAAAGAATTTGTTACCCACTAAGTCTAAAGACTTTTCGGTGGTACACATTTTTTATTTATTTTTATGACAGGTTTATATTACATTACAAATTTATTTATAAACAGGCACTATAAAGTATCTAGAAGATATTTCTTCAGTTCTTTTTTTTTCATTTGAAGATCTTTCATGTTAATGATAGTTTGTGGGAGATCATTATACAATCTTGGAACAACGCAATTTAATGTTCGCTCTCCGAAGTAATTTGTAATTCGGGGAACAAACAGGGACCCCTTCGTTTTTAATCTAGTGTTGTGAGTGTGGGAAACTCTTTTTTTATATTCCGGATCAACAAAGTGATCCTATTATACTATCAATTTGTAGTCACAAAGTTGTTTTATCGGCAGGACATTACAGAATTTAAAATATACACCTTCGCCCATATGTTTCGCCTCACGGATTATGCTATCCGGTACAATCCCCCTCAACAGTCTCACCTGAATATCATAAATTTTACCCAGATGAGACTTGATTTACTTTGACTTTGTTCTATACTTATTTCCTTTCCTTTAGATCATATATGTATCTACTATTTTGCATCGTAAGTGCTTAAAGAGCCATGATGCATTTTGTTTTATATGTGGCGGTTTCACCATTCCCACTCAACGGACAAACATCAGTGCATTAATTTGTCAGGCACGCCTATTTTGCATATTTTGAGGTGGACAAAGGTATCACAAAATAAATTGCCGTTTGGTATACCACGATTAGGCTAGAGCCCAAAGGTCATTCAGCGACTTCTTATGATTTACTCAAATATTTCAATTTTGGTGACCATTTTTAACTAGTTAGTTTTTAACTATTAGAAAATAGGAATCAAGTTGTGGTAGAGTGGGGTGCGAACCCCGGAATTTTGATCCGGGAGTCCATGACTCTAGCCACGGGACCACAAGCCAATTCTTTTGTACTTTTGTGTAGTGAAAATGTCAGGATATAACAAGAAAAACAAAAGTAAAAGAGAGTATCCTAATTTATTATCAGCTATAAGTTCAGTGCTTCATTCATCCTAGTGCCAGTTTTCAAAGAATTACCCTCTTTCGAAATAAAAGTATGATACCAACGATGAAGATTTTGAAATCGAAGTTGAGTCTGTTCATAAGAGATTTGGGACTATCCAAAAAGACTTCAGAACTCCTAACATCACGATTGCATGAGAAAAACTTGCTTGAAAAGAGAGCTAAGGTATCCTGTTTTCGATCAAGAGAAAATGCATTTCTGCGATACTTTCAAAGTGACATTGGATTTATGTATTGCCATAATGTACATAGTTTAATAGAGGAGTTGAGAACTCCAGCCTATAACACAACTGAATAGCGATTGTTCATCGTTAGCCCAAAGCGGAGTTATAAGCAAAAAAAAATACTTTAAATTTATTGCAACAGAGAGGAAAAACATTTTTGAGAAGAAAATATGGGAGTCTAGGCATGTACAGGGCTTATGACCTGTCATTGGCTGTTTAAGTGGCCACTTTACACACACTGTAACATTCACCATTCTGCTTATGTTTGAACATCCACATTTCCTCAACTCTTCCATCTGTTGACTTTTGTAAAGTAAGAGCCGAAACCTTTATCATGTGGGTGAGATTCATCCGGCTGAACCAATTCACCTACTAGGCAACGCCTGAAAACAATTTTCCAATTTTTTACTTCTTCTTTTACCAGGTAGTTAATTCAACAATGTTTTGAGTATGTCCAAATGCTTGCAGACTGGCTGGATTTTCTCCCTAGGGAGTTGTTCATGTTTAAATTTATTGCAACACAGAGGGAAAACATTTTTAAGAAGGGAATATGGGAGTCTAGGCATTTACAGGGCTTATGACCTGTCAGTCAGTTTTCCCTCTCTGTTGTAATAAATTTAAACATGAACAACTCCCTATGGAGAAAATCCAGCCAGTCTGCAAGCATTTGGACATACTCAAAACATTATTGAAAAATTTTACCTTAATATGTTTGTTTTTCGTTTGGTAAAAGAACTTTATTAGTTATATCAACACAATTTTACTTCCAGTAATATATAATAGCCCTTTTATGGATAAAATTGCACTTTTTTACTACTTTTGGGACAAAAAGAGGGTATCCTGTACCTTTAAAAGTTGACGTGATAGACAAAAACTGGTGTCATTTTTGGATTCAGGAGCTAAAAGTTAGTAAAAAATGACGTAAGTCATCGAAAACTGTGTTCCTTATCATGGCAGTATGTTAAGCTTTCACCAAATTTTGTGATGCATTTGTAGTGTTGTCAGAGAAAATATATTTGAACACTCGATTAGTATTTTAATGTTGCTACTTAGCATTTGGTGTTTTAATTGGGAAATCTTTATAAAAAGTACTTTTATTGGTAATATGAATCAATAGTTTTAATTTATTGCCACAGTGAAAAAAACAATGCGATATTTGCTGTCAGTGACGGGGCTGAATTGTTTATTTATTTAACTCTTTGTACATAGTATTAATTGTACATTGGCGGACATATTGCCAAATGGCAATATCTTCCAACCAACCAATAAAATAAAAGTTTTATTTTTATAATTCAAGTTAAAAAACATATTCAATAGAAAATAAAAATGAAAAAGCTAAAGATGTACAAAAATAGAAATAACTGTATTTGTATATAAATTACCTTATTCATTATTCACTGCACTCTTCGTATATTATTTATCAAGTTCTGCTGCATTTATCATAATAAGGGTATCTGTGGTTAAAGCAAGTTAAAGAAATGTAGCTAAATAATGTTTTATTCAGTTTTTATCATTTAATTAAAATAGTACTGTAAAGTGCTAAGTTGAGATTGTTTCCTTTTGTCATCTTTTTTTAAATAGTGTAAATTGTCATTACAGCTAATGTGATATCTTTTTAATATGGAATTTTCAAAATACATTTTTATAAATCAGTTAAGTTTATCTGGGATTTTTTAAACCTGTAAACGAGTTTTATGTGAATGTCAAAAATATTACTTAATTTACCTAGTTTACCCTTTCCACCCCTGTCTATTTTTGGTATGACATACCAGCAACTCCAGAGCATTTTATGCAAATTCAAGCAAAAATTTAAGTGTATTTATAACATTCAAAATAAAAATAATCTAAAGGTAGCAGTTAATTGAAATGATTTTTTTTTACCATTTTTTATTACTTTTTTCTGTCAGCCAAACGACATTCAATTAACTAACTATGGCAATACATTATCACCAACGGAGTGCAAAAGGTTAAAACCTTTTTTTATATTTTTGTTTCCTTGTCCTCCAGATTTACCATCTTCAAGAGAAGCTTCAGAAGGAGCCCAGATTTTTCGATGAAGATTTAATAGAACATCAACCTTTCCCACTGCTTTCTGATGTTTTGGAAGTTATTGATCCAAATGTTGGTTTCAATATTGAGATTAAATGGAATTTGAAACAAGAAGATGGCACCACTGATCTTCAAAACACAATAGATATAAATGTGTATGTAGATAAGGTAAAATTTCATAACTAATTAAATTTAAACTTCTAGGGTAATAAAAGTGCGGGAGTGCGGGAAGCTCAGCAATTCTGGAAAATAAGTTTATCTAGTGCATTTGTCAGTCAAACGTAAATGTATAAATAAAGCTTAGTTGCATTAAAAACTATTTTTAGAGTTAGTAAATAAACAAATTAATGATTACTTTGATACATAATTCAAACAAATATTTTTTCAAAAGTGGGTTGACATTAACAAAATCCGACCCTACTTTACTGTATTTAAAATTTATTTTACTACTATCTCATGCGTAGAAATCATGTTTTGTATGATTGATCAGTCAGAGAGCTTTAGGTAATTTTCGGTACATTCAGGACGTTCATTCCTCGCAACCACATTGATGGAGCAGAAATGAAAACTATATAAACCAGACATGCTGACATTTGACATGAATATTAATTATGAACTAAATAAACAAAATCGAACCCAAGTGTGCTCCCCGAGGAACACCACTCGTTGCAATGGACTGCACTTTATCAGCCAAAGACTCAGAAATGAAGTTTACATATAGAGCCAAGTTTGTTAAAGTGGATCTGTTTGAGACAAAACCATGTTTTTTTAATGAAATTACATTGCGCAAGTGAATACTTAATTTATCCAAGATTAGATTTTCAAATAATGAGGAACTTCAGCCCCACGGGAAATTGGATACAAAATATGTTTTCTTGCACGAGTTAAAAGTTAGAGCATTAAATTGTACTGTAATGTTTCTTGAAAATGTACAAAAAAAACATTTTAATAAAAATGCACTACTTTTAATGACGTCACTGGTTCATATGGATCAACCTATGATATGAGAGATTGGAAGAGCTATGGAAGATTTCCGGTCTGCTTGCCGTTTCTGGACCAATAGGAAGAACTGAATGAAAATAACCAGAAATAAATCTCTGACATCACACGCCACGCGGAGTTATTTCAGAAATACAAAACTTAGCGTTGATAATACGATATATATAAATTAAAAAGAAAATTTTTGGCTTAGTTTAATAGTCTATTTAAAATATTTAAAAAACCACTGAACTTCCTCACTGAGGTAACGCCGATTGAATACATATTAGCCTATAGTTTTCAATATATATATTTTTTTACCATTTTTGTAGAGTGGTACCAAATAACTAGATTTCAACTCATCGGGAAAAATACCATTTGAAAGTGATGTATTTAATTAATAGTGTACACAGAAGAAGTACTAAATAATCTATATATTTCTTCAAAAATAAAGAAGGCAAGTTATTGGGTCCAGCAGATTTGTTGAGCACTGTGATAAATTTAAAACTTTACAGATAGGCAACATAGAGGTATTATAATTTTTAATAGGATTTTTCAAAACACTTTAAATAATCGGCAAAAAGTTTAACAATGCCTTCAGCATTCTCACATCTATTATTTTTATAATACATTGAGGATGGTAAATCAGACATATTTTTTCTCAAGGAATTAGTGAATTTCCAAAAGAATTTTATGTTATTGGGAATTGATCTTTTAACTTCATCACCATAATAATAACAGATCTTGGATAATATTTTACATTCAAACCTTAATTTACTAAATATGTTGTAATCTGTAATAGTCGATGATTCTTCAAATCTAATATTGCAAACTTTTTTTATAAATTAAGCCTATCGATTCTCCGCTTAACCATTTTGGGAATCTAAACGACTTAAAACAAAAAGGTGGAATATTTCGACAATGTTATAAAACACATTTGCGGTATGATTTACATTATTACTTTCATTAAGAATAGTCCAATAGACTGTCTCTAAGGCAAGAAGCTGTAAAGGGGACTCACCTTTGATCTGCAAAATAGCTCGAAGTGGTGGATGATGTTTGTCTATTGGTAGCGAATTATCGGTAGCCTTCTAACCAATAAATTAGAGTCATCAGAAAATATTATGAACAGGAACAGGTTTTATCAACCATGGTTTCATTTGTAAAATGTCTTCCTCGGCACAGGTTTTACCAGTGAGGAATACATTGTAAATTAAATTATGTAATGTATTCTTGTGAAGTATAAAATATTTTTTTTATTTTTCAGATTCTTGAAGTTGTGTTGAAATCAAATAATAAACGAAAGATAGTTTTTTCATGTTTTAATCCCGATGTATGTACCATGATAAGATTAAAGCAGAATATTTACCCCACAATGTTCCTAACACAAGGAGTATCGAAGAAGTATCCAAAATTATATGACTTCCGATGTAATAGTATTCCGGATGCAATACACCATGCCCACAATGCTAGACTCTTGGGGTTAGTGGTGCACACTGAAGACTTGCTACGTGATTCCACACAGGTGTGTATTATGCGCTTACCCCATTTAGGTTCCTTAAAATGTCCGCAAATGGTCAGCGCGTTCGCCTACTGTGCGAGAGGTCTCGGGTTCAATTCCTGACATAGTTGACGTAATATATTTATTTATAAAAGTGTTTTTTTTTAAATTTATTTATTTCAATTATCTTACAAATTAAATGTAAATATTTACAAGGTTTACAAAAAAATATAAACTTACATACGGCATTTAGATTTTATTTTTTATTTGTGAATGTAGTCACTCCACTGGCCCCATACACATTCTGGAGTGTCGGAGTATTATTTATTTTATACATAAGAGTACTTTCACATTTTACTATGCTGCAATATTTCATAGTCCCAAAGTGACACCTGAAGCGTAAGACTGATCATCTTCCCTTAGATATACTGCGGTTGGTGAACCAATGCAATGCCCTTTAAACCATTTGGTGTGAAAAGGAAATATTGAAAATGACTGAATTATAGTGTAAAACCACTTTTTATTTACCAGTTCACAATACCAACATAGATAACCTACTCTCATCCAACATGATTATACCATAATTTACTCAGGGCTTTAAATTATCTACGCAAGTAGCGTTCCATTGTGACAGCTAACACTTATATTGAAAATTGTATGAAAACTTTACTCAAAATAAAACCATTTTTTTCTTTTTTGACATCTATGTATGTATATGAAATACTGTAGATTTTCTAGCCTTTTAGATACTGGTAGAATTTTCCAGTATCTTATGCTGACTGTACCCAGCATGACCTCCCAGAAAAACAGTATCATCTATGTAAATTTATTAACTAGTCAAAAATAAACACTTTAAATCTACATATATTTCCAATTATATATTTCAGGTGAAGTTAGTGCTTGATGCTGGATTGATAATATTCTGTTGGGGAGATGATAATAATAGTAAAGATACTATAAACTACCTTAAAAAGTTAGGATTACATGGTGTTATTTTTGACAGATTACACGAATTTTCCACCAAAAAAGTAAAGGTACAATAATAATAAAAATGTAATTTATCTCAATATAAAAAAACTGTAAAAATAATGCATTTTTTATTTATACAGGAAAGCATTTTTATGATGGAAGCTCGTGAAATGCAGAAAGTATCTAGGACAACATTTAAATCATCCCAAAGTAATAAAAGAAATGTACCACAAAGCGGTTGTGAAAAAATAAGATTAAAAGAGCAGGGAGATATACCACCAAATAATCTGGGAGATATACTACAAAGTAGTCTTGGAGATACACCACAAAGCGGTCAGGGCGATGTACAAAATCAAAATGATATTGATTTAGTGAAAGCCCATTCCAGTTCAAAATTAGAGTAGAGACCAGTCCAGCCTTGATTGGGGTATAAATTGATGGTAGTAAACTATTGTATCAACAGAACATCAACTTTTTGGGACAGATATTTAAAAGTGTGGATCCAGCCGGATTGTCACTCTAGCCAGAATACATATTGGCTAGCCATATTATAAAACAGCGCTGTAATGACCAACAGCCGTATTTATTTTAATTTAATTTATTTTATAATTTTATTGCATAAAATTAGCATACATATTTAATAACAGGGAATCTATATAAAACTAATTAATATAAAATGAAAATGGGGTGTTCTCTGTTTATGATAGTCTCCATCTAACATGGCTCAGCCTGTTTTAAGATGGAGATTGTATTGCATTTTAGCTTAATAACCACACGCCACATTAAATGGCATATTTCTTCATTCATTCTGGCTGACCCAACAATCGGAAATAACTTTAGTGGATTGTCCTTATTTGTTTGTTTTCCTGCCATTTTGGGAATTATTAGTGTAAATGTCATTTATTAACCCAAAAATATGATTTTGTGCAGAAAAATTGTACCACAGATATTATGAAATATAATAATAAATGCTGAAGTTATATCAAGTAATTTTAAAATGTTTTTATAATTCTGTCTTATGTTACCAAATAACCTATTATTATTTGTGTTTGGTACAGGATAAACACTATATTTGTTATATTAAAATGAAAAAAAAGTCATTAGTAAATATATTGGTTACATTTTTAAAATACCAAATAACTTCGCCAATTCACATAGCGGCTAAATATGACCAGCAAAATTGTAGAATGCCGAGTATTGACCATGTGGCTAAACATTAGGTAGCTCCTTTTCAATATGATGCTGTTTTGCAATATGGCTACCCAATATGTATTCCGGCTAAAATGACAATCCGGCTGCGACATAGAAATAATTTTCTAATGCCACATATGACATAACTCATATAAAGTTTACAGTTGTAACTAAAGATTAAACATGTGTAGTTCGCGAACGACCCGATCATACTGACAAGGTCGGAAACATTGAACTAGAGATATGTTTCTTTCATCTCGGTCAGTTAGTTCGCGAACAAAAAGAGCACTGAACTATATGGATCTTCGTGTCATTTGGATCTTCGGACCTTTTGTATCATTCATATCTTTTATATTTCCAGTTCATTTGTTCGCAACAATCGTTTCTCACTTCATCCTCCCACCTCAGCCTGGGTCTTCCCACTAATCTCTTTCCACCCGGGTGTCCGCTCATTAATATTTTAGGGACACGTGAATCAGGCATTCGCTGTACATGTCCGGCCCGTCTTAATCTAAGCAGCTTCATATGTGCCGAGATGCTCGGGGCCTGCTATATATTGTACAGTTCTTCGTTATACCGAATGCGCCACTGATTATTCTCTCTTACTTGTCCGCAGATTCTTCGGAGTACTTTTCGTTCAAAAGTATCCAGCATTTCAGCCATCCTTACTGTCAGTGTTAGCGCCTCACACCCATATGCCAATACAGTACGTATAATTGTTTTGTATATGGTAATTTTGGTTTTTCTGTGGACGTTACATGATTTGAACACTGGCAGCAAAGAAAAGTATGTCTTGTTGGCTGCTGTGATTCTTTTTCTGATTTCTGCTGGATCCTCATTGTTCTTAATTATACTGGAGCCCAGGTAGGTGAATCGCTCGACTGCTTCGAAGGTGTAATTATCTTTGTATTGGACACAGTCTCTTGCTCTGTGCAATGGGTTTTTGCTCTGTGTCATCATTTTTGTTTTCTCAACATTGATTTGCAGTCCAACATCTCGTGCAGCTGTTTCCTAGGGATCAAAGACCTCTTTAATGGCTCTTATTGATCTCCCGACAATGTTGATATCATCCGCATATCCGACACGTTCGCTACTTATTTGACTAACAAATATTGGAGTTAGTGTATCAAAATTCATCTTATGACATGTTCGAGCACATTATTAAAATGAGATGGGGCCAGGCCAACTCCCTGTTTTAATCCCTGGGATACTGCAAATTCTTCCGTTAGTTCTCTATCTATTTTGACCTGACATTTTGAGTCTGACATGATTGATTTGACAAGTCTAATAAGTTTTGGGAGAATTTGAAATTGTAAAATTATATCGTATAGACACTCCCGATCTATGCTATCATATGCTTGTTCAAAGTATATGAATAGTTGGAGTTGTCTATATCAAACTCCCAGCATTTTGCCAAAATTTGTCTAACGGTGAATAGTTAATCTGTTGTGGATATATCAGCTCGAAAGCCTGCTTGATATTCTCCCAGTATATTTTCTGCATACAATTCAATTCTTTGTTTTAATATTGTGGTAAAGATTTTGTATGCTGTGCATAGAAGTGGTATTGTGTGAAGTGATATCACCTTGTGGATATTATACTTTTTGCCACTCCTCTGGTATTTTCTCTAGGGTTCCATATCTTTATAATCAGATTATGTAATAGATTTCTTAGGTGCTCATTTCCATATTTGAACAACTCGGCAGGTAGATTATTGAATTACGATTTTCAAGCATTAATGTTTTCACTTTGTCGATGTTTCCTTCAGTATTCGACGTTGAAGGACGAGGCGAGTCTTCAACCACTTTACGACCCTCTTTGAATGCTTTGTGCCACTCAAATGCTCTTGTTCTCGATATAGTAGTCACGTAGGCTTTCTGCAACATTTTCAAGGCGTCTAAACCAGAAATTTCGTTCGCAACACAAATTTTAAGACAAATTCTTTGTCAATTATTTTTCTCCATAGTTAAACAGAAGAAATTACATGCGGAATACTGATTTTAAGCAATGTAGTGCGCTAGTTGTCACCGGATGCGGATAAGAGTTTGACGATGATGAAGAATTAATAAGTCTGCCAAACTTTAAAACCTCAACTTTTTCAAATCAAAATAGCTTTTTTATGTATTAGCGGTCGCCACTGCACCGATGTTGAGAGAATTGATTTCATCACAAAAAATTTCATAAAATCTTGAAATGTATTAGCTTTTGTGCAATTATAAAAGCTAATACATTGCAAAAAATCAAATAAAAAGTTTTTTCAGATTGCAATTTATAAAATGACGTCTTCTTAATTGTCTGACACAGTAAACATTTTCAACACTTCAACTAATATATTTTTAACAATGTTTGAGTATGTCCAAAAGCTCTTTTACTTCACAAAAGTCAACAGATGAAAGAGTTGAGGAAATGTGGATGTTCAAACATGGGCAGAATGGTGAATGTTAAGTAGTGTGTAAAGTGGCCACTTAATCCAGCCAATGACAGGGCATAAGCCCTGTAAATGCCTAGACTTCCATATTCCCTTCTCAAAAATGTTTTCCCTCTCTGTTAAAATAAATTTAATATATTTTTGTTTGAACAAAGCTAAAACTGTGCGTTTAGGTTTGATAAAATAAGTAAAAAAAACAAATAAAATGTCTCCTAAAATGTACCTCGGTAAAATTACCGTCATTTATAAAATATACCGTAAAATTATGTGTATTTTACTGCGCCTTTTGGTAAAATTACGTAATTTTACATCCCTAGTCTAACTTGCATTCAGTTTACATACATACATTAGATAAAAGACGAAATCACAAAATTCCATTTTATATAAGGCAGTTAAAAAATATTATGATATGGGAAAAAACATTTATAAAAAAATTCAAAATCCAAACTGAAGGAAGCTTAAAAGCAATTAACTTATATGAGTATAATAATTACTCTCTATTTAAGTTAGAAATATGTGTTAAAAAACTTATAAATGAAATATATGTACATTGTTATTATTAGAGCACACATAAGAATATGTTTATGTGTGCCCTACTTCAAGATTCTAAATAAATAAAATAAACAATCCTACATTCATATAAAATATACATTTTCATATCTTTATGATCTCGTAAAAGGCTGATGCTTTCAACATTCAATAGTTTACATAGCTGCCATTGAAATGTTATTTATTTATCTGGATTTATAATTTGAATATGTAAAAGAAAGGACAAAGAAGATGAGCCACAAAGTACATTTTTAAAAGTTTTATTTAACCCTTATACTGCTAAACAACGATATATCGTTGTTGTTAATCCCTATCATAAAGTTCCAACTAGACTGATGCTGACGTCATAATCCCCAAAAGGGTAAATGAATTCGGGAACTGCTTGTTGCACTTAACCGTCAGTGGTATAAAACATTTTCAAAACATACAAATTACTTATTCGACGGGTTATCATTTAGTTTCGTACCTATTTCAGCCCCACGGAAAATTTAACACAAAAAATGTTTTCTTACGCGCGGTTAAAATTTGAGCATTAAATTGTACGGCAAAGTTTCTTGAAATGAATAAAAAATATTTAAATAAAAACGAACTACTTTGAATGACGTCACTTGTTCATATGAATCAACCAATGATAAGAGGATTGTGGAAGATTTCCGGTTTGCTAATCGTCAATGGACCAATTAACAGAACTAACCGAGAAGAAGCGGAAGAGAACTTGCGACGTCACACGCGGGTTAATGTCAGAAATACAAAAATTTAAAAGATCGTAGCGCTGATAATACGATACATAAAAATTAAAAAAGCTTTGTCTTATAACAATTTTCTTTTAAACCACTAAACATCCTCATTATAAATTTACTTATGATGTTTAAATTCGCAGTGCTTTTAAGAAAAGAGAAACGACTAAACACAGGAAACTTCTAGCTAGTCGGGACCTGAAACAGTGAACTTTTTTACATTGCAAAAACAGTCAAATGAAAAATAAATTAATGTTAATAGTTAGTTTTTTAATCACTTATATAATATTTGAAGAAAATAATTGCATTCGGTGTTTTTCCCGCGATTAAACCTGATCCAATAATTAAGAAAATATTGATGTACTTCCGTAATGAATATCTAATTAAATACTTTACTTTTAATATAATAACTCTTATCTAGTGAGGTCCCTATATCACCGGAAAACCCCATAATTAAGAATATAAACAAATAACTAAAGAGCCATAAAACATAAAAATAATTCACCATGGAACCTAATGATTGTCAATTAGGACGTTTGAATATTAAAAAAATCATTTGTTCATTTATTATAATGGGTGCCCACAGCAATGGAAAATTCAAATGTTTTAGCTGTTCATTAGGTAGTAATTATTACTCTACTAACAAAACGTAATTATTACTATACAAACTCTATTCTACAAACAAAACGTAAATGAGGTATATCAGCTCGATATTGATCCAAAAATACTTTAGAAAAAGCTTCTTCGATTTCGTGCTCTTCGTAAGAGTCATATTATAAATTATTGTCACTATCACTTAAAAAATGATCGTTATTGTCTAATTCACTTTCGGAATAGGTTTAGCTGCTAAGCCCCGAGTTTCTCGGTGAGGTACTATTATTTCTTTATCACTTTCACTATCCGTTATCATTTTGAATGATATATTTTGTAAATTCATTCACAATAAAAAGGACGCTTTGCAGAGTAAAATTATTAGTTAGAGTAACAAAGTAAGATTAAAAATATATTCAAATGTAAAAAATATGTAATTTACCTAAGCTGTTTGTAATTTCGGCAACTGTTGTCTATCTCGCTCAATCCATTATGCGTGAACTAGCTATTAGTAAAACGGAATATTTTTCTTAGAAGAGATATCAATTTGTGAGACAGTTGTACAAAAACATTATTTTTTAAAATTATATTAGAACATCTACCAAGAAATAATATCACTTCTTAGTACATTTACCGGTTACTTTTAAGTTTCAATCTAAATAACTCCCCACAAACATTTGGACATACTCAAAATATTGTTGATTAAAATAACTTGCATAAAAAAATTAAAGTATTTTTAGGCATTACCTAGGTGAAATAATTTATCCAGGTGAAACTCACCGACATCAATAAAGGTTTCAGCTCTTTTAGTTTGCAAAAGTCAACAGATAGAAGAGTTGAGGTAATGTAAAAATAGTCATGAATGTGGATGTGTAAACATACCCTTTAAAATAGTGAATATTTTGTAGTGTGTAAAGTGGTCATTTAAACCAGCCAATGACAGATCATAAGTCCTGTAAATGCCTAGACTTCCATATTCCCTTGGCAAAAATGTTTTCCCTTTCTGTTGCAACTAATTTCAAGATATATTTTACACAATTTTTGTTTAGCATGCATTGGTGGAAGTGGTAGGTTTGATAATATATAACAGAGCACTTTGCCCCGCAATAAGCAAAAAACTATCATTATTACTTCGTTTCAATAATAACTATTCAAACAATGCGCCTTGAGATTGCTGTACGAGATCAGTTTTGTTTGTTTTTATTTTCAATTAAGAAAGGGTTTACAACCGCTGTACCAAAATTGTCTATTTGCGGCACGAATTGTCTATCTCGCTCACTCCACTGGGCTTGAATTAGATATTTATGAAATGGAAGATTTTTCTTGGAATTGCTATTAATTTTTAAAACAGTAGTGTGTTTGGAAAACAACGTATTCGATAAAATATTTTTAAAATGTATAAATAATAAGATTTCTGATTAGATTCTTGAAAAACTGCGTAGCAGCGTAAGGGTTAAGTATGAAAATATTTTGTAAATATTTTTTGAAGCGCTAACTTTGTGAATTCTATGTTAAAAAATAGTGTATTGAAAATTTAGTCAATTTAAAACTTACTTTAAATTCTATTCAATATAATAAAATATTATGCATCAATATCTAAAAACCAAAAATAAAAATCCTTGTTTTGTCTGCTTTAAGTGCGGATTTGTAAATCGTCATTGCGCCGGTAATCTTTGTTAAGTAACATTTTCAAAATTGTTCAGGAGATGAATCAAACAATGTATTTTTTTTATAACGTTTTATTTTTTATTTTTTATTAAATAACAAAAAAGGGAAACGAAATCAGTGTATTTTCAAAATAAAATTATACAAACCAAGTGAAAAATTAAAAATAATTCACTTACTTGAGACTTAATAGTCACATAACAGAAATTACAAATTGTATGACAGAAGCATTATGATAAATAAAATTACATTATAGGTCCTTTATTTTTTTTCTATTTTTCGTAACACAAGGAATCATAAAATGGATGACTTTCTTTATCTAAGACAGCCTTAAGCTCTTGCAAATGAAGGTGTTTTTGTTGAATAATGGATAACGAGGCCTTGTACAAGGGATTGGGTCGATTAAGTCCAGTGCAATTTCGACGAGGTAGCTCTTTCCATTCATCTGCATGGCGAAGTTTGTAGGAAACAGATCCATTGGGTTCGTACAATAAAGCCCGTATATCAACAACTTGCGGGTCACCTGCTTTTGATTCGGGACGAATGGAAGAAAAGTTTGTAGGCAGAGCTTCAAAATTTAAAAAATATATATAGTGCACTTGCCTGAGGATACGGCTACATCCCTCAAAGCACTGCTAAGAACTTTGTTACGGTTTCGATAATTACAGCCATCTGATATTAGTACCACATGATTGTATTTATCTGGCATTCGTAGAACAAAGTCAGTAATATAAGTAGTAAATTCATTAGCTGTTACCCCACCATCAGCTTCATGCCATACAAACAAGGTGACATCTTTATTGTTTAAACTATAAATTGTGAAATTGTGTAACTGCAGTTTAGTTTTATAGTAAACACTTGATGCGAGCAGCTTTGGACAAAGAAGGACACTTGCTAAATCCATTGTCACAATTAATTTTGCCTGCTCTGCTTTGTTCTTTTTTAAAATATGCTCATCATATAAAGTCTTCGACAAGTTTCCTTATTTGAATGAAACACACGTATCACATTGATCTTTCCTCGGATGATGAAAAGCAATGTTTTTTGTTTCAAAAGGGTTGTAAATGGTTTTCTGGAAACAGGCAAGCATGCATTTTTAATACACCATTTAGAATACACTCGATGCATGTGGTTAATGGATCGGAAATGAGCTTCTACGTATTATGTCTTTTTAGTAGACTGGCGACAGTAACTGGGTGCTTTAGGCAAAGAGTCCATCCATAAAGATGCTTTTTGTTTGTTAACGGCAGATATTTTTTATTTTTTAGTCATCTCGCTTTGAGTTTGAGTATTGGAACTAGATTGACTTAGATCCTCTACCTGACTAGAGGTAAGAAAGCTACCTTCTTCATTATCAGTTTCAGAGCGACCTAATCCACTCTGACATTTTCATCAGACGATGTCCACTCTCCACTTTTGGAATGTATCTCTTCTAATAGCCAAATTTGCTAGAAAAAAATCACGACATACGTGGACATGAGGTGCACCAGATTTTTTTAGAAAACAAGCATGGGAAATTATTTTCTTCCTCGAGTTAAGTTGGTGTTTCTTTGGTCGCTTTGGTGTATGCGTTTCTGTCATACTATTTACAAAAAAATTCTGTTGTCCCATGATTTTAAAGTGATCCAAAAATATTTGTGAATCATGCAACGATCTTCTTCACTTAATGATGCACATAGAAAAGACTTGGAACACTTCTTTGTAGTATTCATATGCTTGCACTGGGATACAATTGTGTAGGAAAGTCATTGAGCTGAATGGGAAACTTTTCCATCTCGTGACCTATTATACCCAACATAAGCCTGTCCTTTCAACCGATCATCTTTAGTTTTCTGTCTTTTTTGAGCGGGCTGTCGGTTTAGTAGAAGTCCGCTAAATGTCGCCTATGAAATAGAATCAATACTGGATATCTGATCAGGAGCTTGATGATCGTCTTGCAGTGTATCATTTTGTAAATTGATGATCGAAATGCCGCCGGTGTCATTTGGTATTCGAACAGGGCTGCTGTTACCAGATAATATATAATTTTGCAAAACACCATGAGTATCACTTGGTTGGTATCCATGTAGGGTCATCATAACTATCTACACTTTCACTAAGAGACAAATCATTTCTGTTGTTAATATTGATTATTATTGGTGGGGTCTTTACTTCTAAAGTCAAAATTGGATTTGGTTGTACTACATTGCCATCTAATGAACCTTTCTCAATCATTATACATTTGAATATATTTTCATCTGAAAGTCCTGCCATATTCAACAAGATGTATTCTAAAAATAAAAAATAATAATTCAATTGTGATTTGATTGACAAACATAAAGAGTGGTGTAAGGTATTATTGTTAGGAACGTCAACTTGCCCTTTCAAGGAAATAGTCCTAATAAAATTTTCAGTTTACTCTTAATTCCAAAAGAACATAAGTAATTGTAAATCTCTATAATTAGTAGTATAGTAATTATTCGGCACAGTATATCGTAGCAATTCACACGTGTATCTCTTATGACAGATGATGAGTAACTGCTTGCACGTTGCAGTAACATGATCTGACAAGATTGTAGTGAATAAATCCCAAGCTAACCAACTATAAAAAATGCTGTAATTCGTAGTATTTAACTATTCTGCTAAAATCTAACCAATTGCAAAACTTATTTCGTTCCATCACGTCATTTTAAACATTCTTCAACATGTTGAAATAAGTAAGTATCTGATTAAATAGCCAAGTAATACAAACAATGAGCGTCAATCGTATGATTCAATGAGAAATATCTGTTAAATAACACGCGCCGATCCAACTTGTCGGAACGAAGGGGCGGGCCATTATCTGTTAAATGACATTACTTACACATAACAGATATTACTTGCGCTTCATCACATAACAGAAATTACAGAATGATGGCGCAGATTTTTCAATAATTTATTCTGCCAAAAATGATTTTTTTAAATGGTGTCAGTCAACAGATATTACCGGCGCAATGACGGAATATTGAATATGTAAACTAATTTTTCGGCTTATGTTATCATTTTTAAAAGTAAAAGGCCTCAATAAAGGGAATAAAAACATTTAAATTTGACTTATCTTACTTTTCCTTTCCTGCTAGGAGTGAAAGTAAGTGGGATGGGAAAACAGAAGGAAGAATGAAAAGAATTAATTTTAGCATTAACTACAAATAGGCAAGTCATGATTCATTAAAATCATATTATGAGGATTTGAATGATAAAAAATATGTGTTTTTAGTGGGTAACTTCCAAATGCTGGTTTTGAAGTTACCTAGTTGTAGTAATGTACCCGCGATATACGTGGTTTTCAGGGCCATACTGAAAAACTTCAGAGGAACATTTTTTAAGATGTACTTTCAAAAATATCCCAATTAATTTTTTCAAAAATAGAATTTTTTTATTACAAAAAAAACAAAAAAAAATAGTTTTTGTAAAAAGTTTTTTTCTTCTTAAAGTTTACCAGGTGGAATGTGAAGTTTCACAGTCTGGTCCTGAAACACCGTGTACTTTTCAGTAGTAAATAAGAAATCTGAGGATAAATTAATATTAATTTAGTATTTAAGTATATTTTTACATGTACATACAGGGTGTTCATTAAACCCCGAAACCACGATGATCAGTATGAGCAAGAAGACATATTGGCACATTAAAATATTTTTTTAGAACGAATAAAATTTTAAAAATTTGAAACGACGAGGGGGAAGGTGGGAGTCCGATACTGTGCCGCGCTCCACTCACTTCTCCCCTGCAGAAGTAAGCAACCATTTGTTTTTTAAAATATTTTATATTAAAAAAATTTATTTGTTCTAAATATTTTTTTAAATATGCTAATATGTCTTCTTTCCCATACTGATCATCGTGGTTTCGGATGTGACAGGGTTTAAAGAACACCTGTATATATCAAACTTGGATGTTAACCAGGTTTAAATGAGAAGTTTAATGAATTGAAAAAAAAATTCAAAGGAACGGTCGATTGCATAAATAAAGAATATCACTATAAAAACCTTCACAAAAGAGTCGATGAAACAGATGTTGTCACCTATGAGAAAATGTCCAATAATGTGAATGAACGTCTGCTTTGACTAGATGTTATACAGCTTCTGAAAAATATAATATTCTGTAGATGTGGAAATTACAACATTAGACAGAATGGTGAATGTTACACAGTATCAGTGATCACTTAAACCAGCCACGGACCGGTAAATGTAAGTGCTTAGATTCCACATTCCCTAATAATTCCTTCATCTCGGTTAAGATATCTATCAAAGAATTATTTCCTTTGTTGTGATAGTGGTCTCTTTAGATGAAATCTTAAGGGGTTAAATTTAATTTTTACAGTATTGGTCTACAAATATTTAGACATACCAAAAAATAAATAATTTTAACATTAAAACTAGCTATTCATTGATTGACTCAAAACTGTTATCAAAGCAATGTAGAGAATCTAGAGTTGACCAAACGAGGATAAGGGATAAATTAATATTCTTCACTGTCTCGATACAAAGTTTAATAAAAAAAACTAACGTTAAATGGTATAAGTTTATAATCTATTTACTTAGAAGTAACATATTAAATAAACATTACTTTGTACTGATTTGTGATAATTATTTTTAAAATTTTTAATATTTAATGATGGATATAAAAAATATATTGTTTAAATAAAAATACTGTGATTAACCATCTTTGTCTTAAACTGTAGATAAGTACCGGGTTGTAATAAAACTCGGTCTTTGTTGAGCAACATGACATGTCTTTTATTATTATGGATAATTTATAAAACGCCAAGATTCATGAATATTGGTTTTAATTTGTATTATGGATACCTAATATAACACATCCGAGATCCTAATTAACCGAGGGCCTAAGCTGTCGCTGACTGTTATTATTTTAAATTATAGTTATAGTAGCTTATAGTTTCTTCCCGTAATTTATGCCCAGGTGGCCAGTTCAGTCTCGTCAAACAAGGACCTTGTGAACCTCAGGAAAAGTAGTTAGCTACTCAATAGAGGAATATCCTCAACGGATGATTCCTCAAAATCTGTCCTCAACAAGTTTTAATATTGGAAAACATTATAAACATGTAGACACCATTTTGGTGTGTGACAAAAATATTAAAATGTCATTTATTAATTGATTAATTTTTTTCACATTATAAACAATAATTAACAATAAAAATAATGTTACCTCATTGGGGTTACCTGTGCCGAGGACACTTAACAATATAATTATGAACCTTTAAATTACAGTTAATCTTATACTTAATCCTTATATGGCCTTATCCTATACAATGTGGAGCTTGCCTTGATAATCTAAAGCGGAACGGATTATGTGAAACTATTGCCTTAGTATAGGAATTTAGTGACTCTCATGAAGATGGACTTGTATATATTTCTTATTTTAGCCAGTTACCAGGGCTGTTTACAGTGCATCCATGGTACCGCTTCCGAGGCTGAAGTCAAGAGAGGGGGTCCGGTGATACAAGGGCGTAGAGTCTCTGGTTCAAAAGCGGACTCCGCCGCCATAGGATCTCCTGAGGGGGGACGTCAGCGACGTTGAAATTATCCGAGAGGTGACATGTCAAAAGGTTCTTGGTGTATGTACGTCAGAGTAGAGGCTCTATCACGGAATACATACGATGTGAGCTCACAGGGAGAGGAATTTTGTACTGTAATTCCCACGGCCAAATCGGGTTAGTGTAGCAAACAAGCATTGTTTGCTGTGAAGTTTATACAATATCAAACACACACAGCATCCGATAAGTAACTAATTATTATCAATCGAACAACTACCCCAAGCTGTTTTCTCATGCGCAAATCTCAGTACAAAATTTACTGAAAAGCATCTAAATGTGAATAATACTAGCCATAAAACTGGGTTTGATAATTGGAAGGTTGAAACATAAATCGCAATTTCATACAGTAAATCAGGATTTAGTGAACTCTTTCTTTACAAGAAATCCGCTACCACGAATGAGGTTTATTGAATTTTAGACCACAAAGTCACTTAATTTTGGGATAAGGGAGCAGACAATACACCTTGACTAATCACTTTTAAAGTTGCGTATCATTGCACTTCGAATGTCCCGTGTGTGTATCACAAAAGAGTATTTGGGATTTTGTTCTAATTATAGAACAGCTATATAATTTAATTGTTTATTTATTTAACACTGTGTAACACTAACATTGTTCATAGAACTTGCCAGAATCGGTATACTGGTTTTTATGACTTCTAAACTGAAGGGAAAAATCTTGGTCAAAAACTTCACTAATGTCTCTAGTCTAGTTGGTCAAATACCTTACCAAAAGTCCACTCTAAATAGAGAGTTTACAAGTTTCTAAGCGAGAGAGTTGGTACTGGTTTATAGGCGCGAACTGCAGCCAGTTTCACTGTGTTACTCGACCAATGAGAGCATGCCGTTGGGCAATGCGATTGGCTGGAGGTCCCGTATGTGTAAGCGTACTGGTGACGCACGCCTATTGCTGATAATATGACAAATCAAACATTTTATTATTAGTGGAAATCAACTTGGAAAAGGAACAGGTAACATGACCTGCTACACCACGCATACTTTTTATGCTTCTGATAGTATACTGTTCAATATCAGTAAAGATCTTAGTTACTGGCCACCATACAACGGATCTGCTTTATGATTGATCCCTGATCGCCCCTTAGTAACACCTTGCTTTCACAAATCAAGATCTCCCTTTTTATACTTATGCGCAGCCTTACAATGCTTATCATACTGCGCCTTCATACGCTCAACAGCTATCTCAATACTCGGCGCCTCATCCTGCCTCGCTTTCAGTTGCTGCCCGCACAGGTTCAACATCTTCTACTTCACCTCTCAAATCACCCAAAATGTTACTTTCATGTCCAAAACATTACCTGATAAAGAGTGAACTTAGTGCTAGCATTTATAGTATTGTTTACCCCCAAACAATTTCTGGCAAACCTGTACCCCATAATCTAGGATCAGTGCCCGAAGCACACATGCATCAAGTATGGTCAACTCATTAATTTTTTTAATAGTCTCTACCGAACTCAAAGTACGAGTTGGATAGACAAACAAATTTTGAAAATGCATCTGTCAGTATAAAGTATGTAATTATTACAAAGTTTTCTCTATGGAAATGGTCGACGCACAGGTTTTCCTGGTTTAGAAATCACATTCAGTTTTTCCTCTTTCTTTCCATACTGACCCTTAGCAAATGAATGCCATTGACACATATTTTCTAATAAAGTGAGTCATCTTTGGAAACCGAAATTCGCTTAATTAGTTTCTCACACCTATCTAAGTCCGGATGTCCTTTATGATAATGATATTTTCTTACGTTGGTATGGATGTTGATCCATTTTGCCATATATCGTAAGACTTTAAGCGGTAACAACTTGTTGTTAAGCGGTAACCCTCTTGAGGGTTACCGCTTAACTTAAAAAACTGTTTTCTCCTGCCGCGAGAGCGGTTCAGAATAGCACCCCTGAATCATAAACTTTTCAGCTTACTTTTATTGATAGAGATAAGGTATAAATTAATACATCCCGCTTTGCAATACGTAAACCAATAACAATACCGTACTTTAAATGTTGTAACATTTCTTATAAAAACATTCAAAATCAAGAAAAAATCTTTAATAATGTTTTTATGATTCTAATAAATAAATTTTGGAATGCTATTTTCAGATGATAAATTCAAATTGAGAAGTGTGGTATCTCAAAGTAGTATCTTACTAAAAGCACAAGTCTAGAAAATAATAAATAAGTAATAAGACAAATCTTTATTGAAAATATATTTATTTACCTACAATATACACAACAATATATAAATAACATCTTAAGTACAAAGTAATAATCTGTGGACGGACAGTTTACAATGGAATACATAGTCTTAGCGCTACAGCTTAAATATCTTCTTTTAAAAAAAATCTAAATGTATAGCAACCACATTCTGAAGGCACGAGATTTTTCAGAAAGTTAGATCATTTCATACATATAAAATAAATAATACATTTTGGAGTTTCCGCTTACATAAATAAACAGTAAAACATACATGCATATAAAACAAAAAAAATATATTTATGTACATTTTCCGGCTGATATAAATACAACACATTTTATAAACATCATAATAAATTAAGGTTCATTTCTCTAAATACAGTATCAAATTACATACATACATATTTCAAAAGTATATTATAGTAAGGAGTATTCAAGAATTGCTATATGAACACTTAAGTTTCAATCTATTTAGGAGTTTTATGTGAAAAATAATATTAAAAATAATTTCATATTTTCATTGAATATGTACAAAATAATATGTTAACAAAATTTATTGTTGATTTCATAGTACTGAATTTACCGGTGTGGGAAAAACTGTAATGTTAATTTTACACAGATTGTTAATCACTAATATAGTTGTGAAATTGTGTTTTCTTGGGGCTGATTCCCACTACTACAGTTTGATTCATGTTTTCTATAAGTCATTTACTAGTTGAAATAGGTCAGCATTCTAGTATATTTTCAGCACAAATTGTGTTTAGAGTTTATTATTGTATTAAAAGTTTTTTTTAATCTACTGAAATCAGAAGATTAATCACTATTTTAGCCTAATAATTCTGGTGAATATTTCAGATGAAAAAATTGTTGAATAATAAAGAAATAGAATGAATAAGGGGGATTTTAATCTGAATTTTAAGAATATAAATTTGAATAAAGACAATACTGATTTCCGAGTTTCTTGTAGGTCTGTAATTATTATTTAAAATTAATACTATACTCTAAAGTGAGTCTATTTAAAAATAACATTGCATATTGAAATGTATAAGTAAATAAATTCTATAAAAGTGAATATTTGATCTCCAGCCAAAACACAGATTTTAAAAATAAACAAATTGTGACATAATTCAGATAATTCACAATGCAGCGTGTTTTCTTACACTTTGCAGAACTTATATGCAATCAAAAATGTAGATATATTGTTTTTTCATCAGCATAAGCAATGTAAAAAATATGTTTTCATTTAATTTTTAGAAAAAAAATTATGTTGGATCTGTTAGGAGTATCTGTCAAAAGCAATATTTTTTTAAAAGTAATAATACCATTTTTCAATATTAAAATTATGTGTCCATATTATAATATGGAGTTATACAAAATAAACACCAAATCAATAAATAATACCATGTTTTAATCTACCCAAGAATGTGTAAAATCAACTTTATTAATAGGTAACTTTAAATACCAAAACAGAATGTTTATTAATTTCGGTACTATAAATTTAAGAAGAACATTTAGAAGACTTATTTTGCAGGAGTTAAAATTAATGAGTTAGTATGAAATAAAGTCAAACAGTGGTCTCATTTGCTAAAAATTGTATTCTTTTAATTAAAGTACACATTGTATTAGGTGCACAACTTTGCTTCCGCCGTTTTCCTGTAGATGGCTTTAGCAGTAAGTAGTGGTCGAAATATAGATCATACACGTCATGCAATAGACTTGGACATCTGTCAACATAGTCGCATAGAAACATCAGTCGATTTATGTCTGCATCATAAAGTTATTCTCGATTGAAAATAACAGTTTACGAGCCGAATTCTCGTCATTTGCGAGAGGTTTTAATTTTCTGCTTCAATATGAAGAAATCTACGGCTGAGGCTCGTCGAACGCTTTCAAATACTTATGGTGAAGCCGCTATTAGTGAGTGGTTCAACACTTCAAGAACGGCGATTTTCACATCGAAGATAGCCATAACAGTGGAAGAGAGAAGATTTTCAAAGATGCAGAATTGAAGGCATTACTTGATGAAGACTTGTGTCAAAGTCAAGAAGAATTGGCACGATCATTGAGAGCGACTCAACAAGCAATTTCAAAACGCCGCAAAACCATGGGAATGACTCAGAAGCAAGGAAATTGATTGCCGTACACGTTGAAATGGAGAGATGATGAACGGCGTTTGTTTGCTTATGAACAGCTGCTTGAAAGGCAAAGACGGAAGGTATTTCTGCATTGCATTGTGACTGCGGACGAAAAATGGGTTCATTATGACAACCCCATATGCAGAAAGTCATGGGGATTTTCCGGCCATGCTTCCACGTCGACGGCCAAATCGGCATATTCACGGCTCTAAGGTCATGCTCTGTATTTGGTGGGACCAGCTCGGCGTAGTGTTTTATGAGCTATTAAAACTGAGGGACACAATCACAGGTGATTGTTATCGAATGCAATTAATGCGTTTGAGCCGAGCATTAAAAGATCAACGGCGGAAATACAATGAGAAACATGATAAAGTGATTTTGCAGCATGACAATTCTCGACGCCATGTTGCGAAAGTGGTCAAGACATACTTGGAAACATTGAAATAGGAAGTCCCACTCCACTTGCCGTATTTTCCAGACGTTGCTTCCTAGAGTCAGTTAACATAACATTTAGATCCGAATTTGTAAGAACATCTGTTATTTATAAGTAAAACGATAGTAATATTAGTTGAATGCTTAATTTAATAAAACATGTTAGAACACTGTGTATTTTTAAAAATAGCAAATAATATAACAGTGTGTTTGAATGTTTAATAACCCTGTGTTTAGTGCCTGTCAGTGAACCGAGTAAACATACAAATTTCGTTTGTGTTAGCAGGCACACTAGAATTATTTATATGAAAACTTATTGTTACAGGTTATTTTAATAGATTTAGATTTGAACAAACTGTACATTAGAGTGGGCCGACGTTGAATGAAGTTTTTTATTTTTTTAGACATCAATGTGAAAGGGGTCTAAAAAGATGCATTTTGGATCACATTGAACGTAAAAAATATTTTTTTAAATATTCCATATGACTTTTGGCCCTCAACCGAGGTCCAAAGTTTATAACTGCATGAATATTTGGTTAATTAACTTTACTGATAAAATATATTTTTTGTTAGTAAAGATATAACTTAATCGCATTACAAATTCGAACACGTTTTGAAACTACCGAAATGCAAAAAAGTTTACACCCCGCGGAACTGATTCTGTTGAGCGCCAGGCTAATATTGACGACGACAATGGCTCATTAAAACAACGCTACTCATTTTTTACAAAACAAAGTGCAATTTACGCCCTTAGATGCTTATTTAATGCACATTATAAAATTTATTTGGACTGATTTTCTTACTTAAATACGAAATGACAGCCGGTTTAGCGCACAAAATTGACTTTTTTGAAAACTTCAAGCTCTGGTTGAGGGCCAAAAGTAGTATCAAATATTTTTTTTGATATTTTTTGCATTCCGAGAAATCGAAAAGGCAACTTTTTAGACCCCTTTCATTTCAAAATTCGGAAAAAAAATATCGGCCCACCCTACTGTACATATGTATTTTTATGGGCATGTGCAATGGAGTTATTTTTGCAGAAAATAAAAATCATATGAAAAGCTGTTATTGATAAGAGTATAAAGATTTTTCACTTATAAAAATGTTTATTAAGGTTTTTAAAATATACAATGTTTTAATAATGTCTTCTAACATTCAAGTAATTATTGATGAATTATTACATTTACCGGTGAAGTTCGCAAATGATCTGTACTTTTTAAGTCAATATACTTAGTGGGAAGCACAATTTTTTTTAAATATCAATTGTGATTTCAATGCAGCTAGAGCTGTAAAATACTAATTTTGGGAAATTTACATCTGTAGATTAAAAAGTAATAAAAACTGAAACCTTTTTTGATATTGTTATTTTTTGTAAACATGTGTTAGTAAAGATACATACAATAAAAAAAGTCAAATAAGCGATTTTTTATTATTTATAAGACGTAAAAAATCTCAAACTTTTATTTTTAATTCAATCTTTAAAAATTAATTGTCTTCCAAGAATGGCCTAATATTTTTTTTATTCCAATGAAAAAAAATAAATTATATAGTTGTTCAATATATTATCTACCACTTTACACACGTTTTTAGTAACTGTAGCTGCCGAGTTTTTTTCTAAGAAACTCATAAAATGTTGTCACAGGACAAAGCACGACTGACCATCAAAACTAAAAATATGACATTCATTTCAGATGTTACTTAATTTTGATTAAAACAAAGTAAAATTAGAAAAGTGTGACTTTTTCATTGGATATAATAAATTATGAGTATATCAGTGCTACAATTAAGAGCCAAATAAAGAAAATTAAAATTGATTCATAAGTAGCATTTGTGTACATAGAGGATGCTACCATTTATTTAACTTATTTACATTTTTTTCTCGATTTAATATGTAAAATACATGATAGCATAAGGTATATTAGTATGTAAAATGAAATGTGTTGAATTTTAATCGTGTTTTTTAAATTGAATTCTAATGATCACTATTTTAGCGATTTAAAACTAATTAGTTAGTTCTATGTAACTTATTTTTTATTAAGTTATATCAATATATAGGCGTTTTGAACTTATCCAATAGCTAAAAGACACAGGTCATAACCTGGTACAGTGGTAGTGCTGTAGACTCACAAATCAGTAACAATAAGAAATCACAATTCTTTTTTCAATTTCTAGATTACATTAACATGTTTATTGGTTTATTAGATTATCGTATTTCTCTATTTGCTTGGGTATTTTATTAGCATTTTTACGATCAATAATTGTAGCAAAAATATAAATTAATATTTAAGACATTACAGATGCACAATCATTGAAGATGCTAATCAACAAAAAATATTACAAATATATGCGAATCAACTTAAAATACAACAGAACCCCTTTTTACGCGGTTTTGAAATAACAGGATATAAAAATTAAAGAAAAAAAAAAGTTGAATATATATTAATTTAAATTAACAAATAACAACAGAAATGGAGAATACCTTAAATAAGGGAATATGGAAGTCTAGGCATTTACAGGGCTTATGACCTGTCATTGGCTGGTTTAAGTGGCCACTTTACACACTGTAACATTCACCAATTCGCCTGTTTTTTTTTTGAAAAAAAAAAAGTTTTTTTCCTACTTAGGTAGCTTCATTTTCAATCCGCCCTCGTATAACCACATTTTTGTTCAAATTCAGTAAACCGAAAAACTTGCTCTGGATATCTCCGATGAAATTTACATAAACGGCTAAGTTTATCGTCTGACAGTAAAAGTGAAAATTCTTTTTTGTCATGTTCTATTTTTTAATAAAATTAAGGCACAGTAAATAGTAAACGATTATTTCTTTTGAAATCCCAAATTAATTTTTATACAAGGAAATCTATCCACCATCGTTCTTTTTTTAGTATACTTTTTTGCATGGAACGTATAGGATGTATATATAAAAAGAGGTTCCGGTGTATATACACAACATGCTTTCCCTAAATTTTCTTTAAAGACGAGTTACGTGGTGTATTATGATTATTATTGTGCATTAAATCATGCTTGCGGCAAATATAAGAAAAAAACATGATCTAAATACTGCATTTAACATACAGGTAGGTATTGTAAGCACTGTTTTACAGTTAAATAATGCTGACAAACATTAAGTACAGATAAAAAAAAATAACTAGAACATAAAAGCCTGATAAATATAGTATGTGTATATATGTTAGCCAAATAAATAGTTATATGTAAGTACACTTTTTCTCGATTCAATTAAAAAATATAATTTGAAATGTTATTGATACTCAGTCGCAGTGATAAATGTTTAAATAAAATTAATGTTTTTTTTTTGTTTTACGTTATTATAGTAAATATTTAGTTAACTTGAATTATATATTGCCCATATATGTAAGTCTAGTATATTTCACTCATCAGTTCTAATCATAGGCACTATTAAATTAATATTATCGAAGCAAAAAAATATATTATTCCAATATTTACAAAAATTTAAGTACGAAAGTGATAATATTATTTGTTATGGTAATAATTGTTTTATTTTTAAAAAATATATGTATTACTAACCCAAAATAAAATACAAATCTAATAAAAAGAATTGCAAAAAGTGATACAATTTCATAAGACATAATTTAAGTATTATAAATATTATTTATCACATAAAAAAAAAAAACAGTTTAAGAGATGAGGGCAAGGTCGGATTGTATTTTCTATCAACTTTTTTATAACATCACTGTCAATATATCAATACTCTTGAAAATTATAAACAAATTTGTGTACAAAAAAATAGTATTTTATTTATTAGATGTAATAAAACTGAATAAATTTGCGATAACATGTCTGTGTTCTCAAAGCTTGAGTTAAAAAATAAATATTATTTACATAACATGCATTATTGTTAAATTTTATTTAAGTACCACATTGGACCATTTCCGACCTGAATTTATCCTGGCACATAAAAAAATTATTTTGTATTCTGTTACAAAACAAATTTTTTGAAAATTTTTGGTATTTAAAAAAAATCTTTCTACTTTGGAAATTACTTGACATTTATTTTTAACCCTGAATTACTATGCATGAGTCAAAATGGCCCATACACAACTCATTTTTACAAACCATGCCATAAAACTATGAGATATAGGTCTTATATTTTTGGTATTCCTAGTCAAACGAGGTTGATGCATTGTGATAATTTGTTTTATAGTTTTTGGAATAATAATGTTTATGGTCATTTTTGACCCATGAATAGTATTCACGCACAAAAGTGTCTGGGCCATTTCGACCCATAAGTAAGTAGGCTTTTTCTGTGATTTTGTATGGTGAAAACGGAAACTGATCAATGTTAACAAATTCATCAGTGGCTTGTAAAATAAAATAGTTATGTTAAATATAATAACAATCAATATTTGTAAAACCTATTGAAAAACATTGCTAAAATGTAAATCTAAATATATAATTGTCAGTTTTTTGGTTTAATATATATTTTTTAACTATGACCGTTTTTCTGTTAAATAACTATTTTTACTTCAGAATATAAGAAAATTAACAATAAAAATAAAGAATCACGCATTTAATCAGCAATATGGTACGACCACGTCAGATTTTACGTTGTTCACATTTTTTATTTCAATTATATACTTTATTCAATTCAATTAGTGCTCTTTCCGTTTATAAATATTCAATGTTCTAAATAAGTAACGATTTTTATTTATATTTCTAGTAGACACGCACATTAGATTGCATAAAAAATTATGGTCTAAATTGACCCATACATAGTGGAGACGTAATATTTTTGGACGATAGTAATTAAGGGTTGATGAACAATGGGTCTCAAACTGATTATACATCGACAAAGTTCATGAAACATGTGAACATGAATCATCTTACTTTATTAATTAATTCAATCAAATTAGTTTAATTTTATCAACATTATTGTAAAACTTGGCATAAATATCATTTATAAGCATGACAGGAAACCACTCCAAACCAAACATACCAATTAGAAACCAGCTGTTTTTTTAATCAAAAGTTACACTTTACTGTGTAATGCCGACTACTAAAATAACCTGAAAAAAATGGAGATGCACTTAGGGATACCAGTAATTAAAAAATGAACTCGCCGTTTTTTTAATTTTGTTAGGTACAGGAGTAAATAAATCTTCCGGTTTAGGTTCCAAATCTGCAGGCTGAATTTTAGTTGAACACAAACATAGGGAATGTTGGTTAGTGATGTGAAAACTAAAATCAATAACAAAATAAATAATACATAATATAATTACGAATAAATAAAAAATGTTTTGTCATTTATTATAAATCCCATAATTTTCACCAGTTCAAAGAAAATTTATAAATAAATTGTTATTATTTTTAGTACTTCTGTTAGAAATTTTACTAAATTACCATTTAGTGCAAAAATATATTGTAAATATTATATGCAATCCCAGGACACATTTTAAAAGTATGGAATTAGTTTTAAAAATAAGCATATTGTAGTAATACAAATATAAATTTCTAATGTGCAAAATAAATGTAAGTGGTAAAGGTGATGTTAATTTTATTTCTATGTAGGTATGTAAATTTGTCGAAATTCATCAATGAAGAAAAATGCATAGATAAAGTATTAAAAAAAAACTATCAGTGTCTTTTAAATACGGGGTATATCGAGATAATAAGTTCCGTTTGACAGGTTAAAAAAAACAAGTACAAACTGAAAAAATGACTGAAACAATCTTTAGATTTTAAACAATTTTTCTACATAACTCCTACCATTTTGTGGGCACTTGTCATAGTGCGGCACAGGTTTTTATATCACTTTTTTATAAAAGGGTACCCGCACTCTTTATAAAAGGGGCCGCCCACTTCGTTTGTCGTTGTGCACATTATCACGACCTCTGTTGAGCTGTCTCACCCATCTCCTTACTGCTAAATCACTTATCACATGTTCTCCGTACACCTCACAAATTAGGTGATGAATGTGGACTGGTTTTATGTTCTTCGCATTAAGGAAACGAATTACAGACCTTATTTCAGAAGCGATGAGATATTCTATTTTATTGGGCATTTCAAACAAGCGCCAAAAAGCGCACAAAACAGTCCGCTAACATATAACGGCGTCAACATCTTCTCAATAGATCGATGTAAGTACCATGCATGCGCGATACTAACATTGTAGCACTGCGAGGGCAAGAAATACAACGGAACCTGCTTTCTGGATATGCCTCGTATGTACTTTAAATTCAGTTGACCCTTTCAATACATTTCTAACTTTAGCCAACAGCACATGTACGTGACAATGTTTTTAACTAATAGCTCCATGGCATCTCTACATGTGTTGTGCCATTATTTGTAAGTGTCATGCGGAGAAAAGGTCAAAAGACAAAACATACAATCCTTTGAAGTATTCTTAAATAATGAGTGAATAAGGAAAATATTTATGTGGTTACATATTACATATAAAGTTAGATCTATAATGATATGCTTAATCATATTATATTTTATTACTCCGTGACTTTTATAGAATTACCTAATACCATTATATTACTAGCAGAAAACTTTGTAGCCGAAATACTATTATATTTTACAGAACAATTGACCTTTTAACATAAATAAATTCAAATGAATTCGTAACATAGTGTAGAAAGAATAGGTAAATAAATTTGTTACTTGTACAAATGTTGTTGGATCTTAATAATTGACGTTTATAGATAACTTTGCTATGAATTAAAAAAGGGTGTTGTGATGTAGAGTGACTGGATTTTAAAAGAAATATTTAAGATCTATGTGCAAGCGTAGTTAGAATATAATCTAATCTTAGGAAAGATACATAAATTTGGAGACATGAAAGACTGTGTAAAGAAATAGTATAAGTAAAGACAATAAAAGCAATGTGGTCTTTTACACCTACAGGTTGGTGTTATGATGGAGATAGTCCTATTTTTTAATAAAAACATAAAACTTAGTTCTCAGGTTCAAAGCTTATTGCTAGTGATAAAGATGATAATCTAATATTGGAGTTTATAAAAACAATAAACCAGTATATAAACGTCTTTATAAATTCAGGTAAAATAAAAATTATTATATTAAATACAAATATCAGTATGTATTATCATAAATATTACGCACCCCCAAAACTACACCATGGTATGTCAAATTGGCCATTTTGCAGGAGAGCAAAAACAAACTTTTTAAATTTTAATAATAATATTAACTCAGTGTATATTGAAATTATAATAGCCTGTATTTTTGTGGTATTTTCTCAATTGATTCTTCTCAATATTTTACTTAATTGATTTCAAAGAAAGCTGAAGTTTGTGGTATTTCTTGCTCAAAAAAAATAGTGAGTGTTCTCCTTAGAGAAAGATTTTTTTCTGAAACTGCATTCATAACCTAAAACATGCAAATCATGACTTACGACAGTGTACTTCTGGGGGTTTTTGATGCAAATTTTGCAAATTTGCATGTGCAAAAATATAATATGGCTTTCTCATAGTAAAATCACTAATAAAGAAATAGATGAAAATAAGGTACCAGATCAAAATATTTGAGGAATGTGGCGATCAGTCGGGCAGTATTTGAAGATGCCTGTGGGGGGCTTGCAGAGAAGATGCTCGTGGATGTACTGGCACGGGCACAGGTGCATTGCGCAGTGCAGGCCGGGGCGCAGCGGGGACACGAGCAGGCGGCCGTTCAGCGCACGCTGGCCCCAGCGGCCTCCATAGCGCAGCCACAGTCGCGCCGCCCGCTCCTGCAAGCCGCCGCATCGTCAGCCAGAGTGCCTGAGCCATGCATCGCGCGCCCCAGCGGCAGCCGCGCCGCCCGCATCTGCGAGCCGCTGCATCGTCAGCCGGAGCGCTTGAGCCATGCGGCGCAACGGGCGCCGCAGGGGCGCGCGCCCCGCCGCGGCTTATTGCGGAGCAGCTCCTCCGTGTACTGGCATGGGCACAGAGCGGGCGCCAGGTGGCGCGGCGCGGCGGGGTTGCCCGCGCCCTCCTCTAGCGTCCAGTCCAGTCGGTGCCGCAGAAAATCCTTGCCCCAGCGTTGCAAGTATCGGAGGAAGGCCTGCTCCGCCAGCCCCTATATACGACCACCCACTACATCAATCTACTGTTTCGTATGTGACAAAAATCAAATGTGTATCTTTAACCCTCCCTTCCCAGTGATGTGTAGCTGGTATATATTGCATCTAATAACTTTAATCTATCTATAAATATAGTAATATATAAATATCCATTATACATTTACATATCGATTGAAACAATTTATTAATTATAATTAGTAATAAATACTTATTGGGCACAGAAAAAGCATTTTACCAGATATCGGAGATAAATCACCAATACAATCAACAACTTATCAATGGTTTTTTAATATTTTGAAAATTATCATTTTTGACTACAAATATGGTCGATTGAAGCAATTGCCCATGAACATGTCATTTTTAGATTTTAAATCTCTCACTTTTGCATGTATATTTATTACACAGCACAGAAACGTGCAATTTTTATTTAACACAACAAGGGGAAGGGTTAAATTTCATTTTAGACTTAATGATGTATCAGTTTATTTTGTGTGAAACAAAACTTAAAACTTTACATAAAAAATTGAAACTTTTAAGGAGATAGTACATTTAAAAATTTTTATCACACGTGTCTAGACGTTCACACACACAAAACTACAGGCTAATTTAATTAGACACCATAATTTTTATGAAATTACTACTGTAATTTGTTGTTTATGCAACGCATTAACACAAATCATATTTTTTGCTAGAAAAAGTTTACAAAATCAAAAAGGTCAAGTACTTGCATTTTATGTTGGAAAGGAAAGGGGGCCAAAACCCATTTAAGAAAAAAATAATTTTCATAAAAATAGATTTTTAATGGTAATCCGAGTTTAAAAAAAAAAAACCTGTGTTTAAAATATCTTACAATTATTATAACTATGATTTTGGTAATATTACTGACAGACTGGAGTGATAATCAGTAATAACCACAGTAAATACAATGTCTATCCGTTTCTAGGCGGATGTAGAATACAGTTCTATGTTTGAAATTATTCGACCTCGTGGTATAATGGTCAGCTCGTTTGCCTACCATGCAAGAGGTCTCGGGTTCGATTCCCACGTGGTTGTAATGATATATTTATTTAAAAGGGTGTTTTTTACACTAGAATATTTCATAGTCTCTGGACTGGTACCTGAAGCGTAAGACTGATCATCTTACCTTCATGTAACAAAAAATGATCAAAATATGCTGCAATTGGTTTACCAATGCAGTGCCCAATACACCATTGGGTTCGGAAAGGGAAATGATGATATTTGAAATAGAATCAGAATCCTGGACGAGCGTTTGAATCAATGGCTATTCTCAGGTAAAAATCCTTGTCGAGTGGGGATAAATCCACTTCGTGGAGTAGTGGTTACTCCTGACACTACACTTAATATAAATGTTTCAGGTTTTATTCCTAGCAAGGGTGACTTAAATACTTGTTTCAAAGGTAGACCTATAATGTAATCAATATATTTCTTTTCTAGGTGATACCGTGGGTGTTGGATTTGTTCCGACTTAATGAACATATTGATAACAGTGACCATGAAAACCTTCGCATGTAAAATGTAATATTTCACAGCACCTCAAGCATAATAGATGATCGAAACACTTTGCATTTGGTGGACAAATATGATGCCCTATGCACAATATGATGTGGATAAAGTATGATGATGATATAATACGGTAGGTAGAAAGAAATTGCCTTAAGCTTATATTGTCAGTTATACAAAATTATATAAAATTTCGAACATATGTTTAAAAAGCATAAAATCAATTAAATACATCAAATTAAATGCGTTTGAACTATGAAAAAATATGAACAAAAAATAACAATTATGTATTTATTTTTTACGAAAAGAAAAGTTATTTTAGCACCTTTCCCTTTCCAGTGATGACTAATATTTACAGACAATAGTAATATTTATATTAATTATAATAAGAAAAACACTTTACTAAATTTTTTAAGTGATGGGGTTTTATTGTGACCGAAATTGTCAGATTGGAGTTATTTAAGACTAGGGTTTCTCAGTTCCCGGGTTTTTTACGATCCCGGGACCCGGAAATAAAAAACATGAAAAATGCATTATTACCTTTAAAAGAGGCGCAACGGAAGACCAAAAGGTTGTACGGATGGACAAAATAAAAAAATAAAATAAACACACGTTTTTTGATCACTTAAAACATACAAAATGAAAATAAAAGTCTACAAAATCCTTTGCTTATTATTTAGCAAAATAAGCCTTTAGACATGTTAAAACATTTCAACCTTATCGGAATGCCTGCTTCTAATTTTAGTAGCGAAATTGCCTGCTACTGAAAAAATTATTTCTCTGAGGGAGTTGATTTCACAGATAATAAAGCTCTGTAAAGCAACTCCAAATTTGGAGTTCGTTTTCCAGAGGTCTCAAATAATTTAAAATCCTTGTTTAATTTTAATAAACGTTGTTGCGTTTTTAAAACATCCTTATGAGCTTTATTTATAGTTTTCTTTAGTTGATTTTCAAATGATTTTTTCTGGATATTTAAGCAAATTCCAATAAAGTAAGCTGGTTTTCGAAAATTTAGGAATCAGGTTCTGTCTGCATTGGAAATAACCGTCGACTGCTTGGTTGATTATGTCAGTTTTTGATGCCCTGATGTTTTTGTTCTTAACCAAAATTTCCTGGGATTGGATAAATAACTTTCCTAGGTATTTTTGAACCCGGGAAAGAAACCCTAGTTGCTAACCCTAACTGCTTGGTTGACGTCAGCTTTTGATGCGTTGATGTTTATTTCCCAAACTAGACTAAAATTTCCCGGGATCCGGATCGATAATTTTCCCGGGTATTTCTGAACCCGCGAAAGAAACCCTAGTTAGGATGAAACCCGGTCACTGACAAAATTTTATAAATAAGAGAGGAAAAAAACTGAAAGTATTTTTCTTATTATAATGAACACGTTGACTGCCGATCGCGTATTTGTGCGTGTTGAGGGTAGTGCGATCACGCATTTATGCATTTTAACAGTATGTTATTACTATTCGTCTATATTCGTTGTGACGAGTTGTCTATGCATTGACAACCATAGTTTCATATATGTTACTATTATAAAATATTTTATTAAAAGCAGCGGCAGTCAACTTATTAATGTCACCAAGAAATATCAGTAAAGAAACTCAATCTATTTGAATTAAGTATTTAATATACATGTGTGGTACCGCCATCATAGTATTATACCAATAATGTAGTTTTAACTACATAGGAAAATTTGGTACCTGTTTAAAGATGTTAACAAAAAAATACAAAAACACAAAATGTATTCTACCAGCTACAAAAAATACCAATACAAATATAATATGTAATATTAATATCCCAAAATTCTACTTTACTAATAATAGATATGTTATTTTTTAAATAGAACCATTATTTATTATTTAAAAACAAAATAAAGTAAAAAATATCAGATAGAAAGGACAAAGCCACATTAGATGGAGACTAAATAAAGCCGAGCAAAATATTGTAACAATATTTTGTATTAAGTACATACATAATTTGGCAAAAATAAATTTATCAGTGCAATAAGCATATTAAATGAATAAATATCACGAATAAAGAATGACTATCTTAGAATAGGGTTCACAAATCACAACCCTAGTTAAGCTATTTCACGTGGTATGTAATGTCAATAATTGCATAAATTAATTAATAAATTAGTCTCACAGATAGAAATTGATATTAAAAATTAAAACTAACCTGTTTTTGTGAGAGTCGAGTAGTTTGGCTGCCTTGAATGACAATATCTTCAGCAGTAACATCCAGTCTACGTTCCCATCCAGCGGGAATAGTTCCCCCTTCATCTCTTTCAATAATTTGTTTGAGTTGTGCGATGCAAGGGCCCGAATCAAAATACATGAAGCAAAGGTTTACTTTGTGGCATGACATTTTACCTCTGTCGTCGAGCGCCAACAGGAGTTTGTGTTTCATTAGTTGTTTATTTACTCTTCCGAGACATTTTTCCAAGCCTCGTGATAGTTTTAACTTCAGCCACATGCAGATGAATATTGCTGCCGCATTTAGCAGCAGCCAAACTACACCCAGCAGAAAAAGTGTCAGACTGGGCAAACTGGCAAATAATAGAGCCATTAAAACAACAAATGCCAACAGCATCCAACACACAAACACTCTCTTGTAGCAGATATTGTAAAGGGTAAACCGGTAATCATTAACCAACAGTTCCATTGCTTGCACATATTCTTCCACAGTAAGCTGGAAATAATAAAACAAGAATTACAATTAATGAAAAAAACTATCCATATATTGTGAAACAAATGCGGTTAGTTATTATGACCATTCGTTTGTTACCGTATAAAATAAAATACATTGTACTTACTTATGTACTTGTATGTGCAAATAGAAAAAAACCTATTCCTAAAGAATGTTTAATAAGAAGTTTCCTTCTTTACCCTAATAAGACAAAAACAACAATAATGAAGAATGTCGAATAATGTCTCATCTCTTATTGCGCTTTGTAAAAAAAGTAATCTCAGCTAGTCCCTTAGCTGAGAAGGTCCACGCTTGTTATCTTGTAGAATATTGATATATTTAACACGATATACAGCCAAAAACCAGACTAACCTGAAACTCTTACCTACCAAAGCAAGCAAGTCAAATGTATAAATAAGTTATGCTTACTGTTAAACCTTGAGCCATTAATTCTTCCGGTACCAATTCAGGTCTAAATTGTGCAGCTGTAATCCATGGCCAGCTGGAATTCACAGGAAGTAAAGTAACAACTACATCTCCATTGGCTAAAAGAAAAAAAATATTTACATTAACATCTTTAAAAGATATTATATTTACAAAATACAAGTTACATAAATCATGATATTGGTTATCCTACCGAATCCTTGCCTAGCCGCCACTAGATTGACACTCCTTTGTGGTGTAGTGGTGGGTTCGCCTGTTGGTATTTCCACCGACCTTTCAATGTTGACATGGACGGACTCAGTTTTAAGAACAGCGGGTTTCTGAGATCCAGGAAGATCGTCATCAAATTGTACCCAGGCCGGACTTTTAGGAGACTTTGATGATTCGGATGATATTTGACTTGCAATCTGTGATTGATTCAAAGGAATATCTTGAACCGGTTCTGACCGAAGAGGATCGGTACCTGTCCCGTTAGAAGTCTGTACACTCATGTCTTAATCGAATAAATAAATAGAATTGTTATAAAAATATATTTTCTATAGCCAATAAAGCCATATCAACAATAAATTGCGTACGTGTAATAAACAAAACGCAACTATTCTGACAACAGGTACAGGTAACCCAACAGGACAGGTAATTTTTGACTTTGACACGCCCACAACCTAATTTGCACCTATCTATAAACACCTGACCATAGACAAAATTGTGTCAGTGTCAGTCGCATTTATAACAGAACTTCGATTATCCGAACTCCAGTCATCCGGATTGCCAAATATTTGAATCGTTTTCAGGAAATTAAAAATAAAGGGGACGTTTTAATTTAAATTTAAATGTGATATTAACTTTGCTGGACATGTTTAAGTAAGTTTTGAAAGTGATTCCAATTGGATATATTATTATATGTATTTCAAAAGCAATAAAATCTGGCACTCATTATTTTTGACAAATGAAGTTTAATTTAACTAAACATAGTAAACACATTTTTTTGTTACCACAAGAGGATTAAAAAAAATTTCGCGACTGATGTACAATAATAAGTTGTGTTTTTAAATTACTAGTTGCATCTTGTGTCGTCCGTCATTCGTCGGCCTCGTGAGAGGTCTCGGGTTCGATTCCGGACATGATTGAAATGAAATATTGATTTAAACGGGTGTTTTCACATCATAATATTTCATAATTACTTGACTGGTACCTAAAGCGTAAGACTAATTATTTTACCTTCATATATCAAAAATGATCAAAATGCACTGCATTTGGTTTACCAATGCAATGCCCTATGCATCATTAGGTGCAGAAAGGGAATGATGATGATGGTTATGAGCTGCACCTTAGATAATATAGAAAGTATTGCGCTGCCGTCAACAATTTGAAAAAAAAGAGAGGGAAAATCACAATACAAATAGCTTTGTAGTTATATCCAAAAATCGTTTTTTTCTCAATCATGATAAAACTGGAAAATGGCAAACAAATTTCATGTTTTTTTTTTGGAGACTGATAAGTAGGTAAGTACCTATAATTTTCATGCATGCACACTTCTCGGCCATCTGTATTTATTTGAATATATCCTGAAAGTGAAAAGGCCATAAAAAACGAAGAAGAAGAAAAACATAGCCTAAAAAATGTGCCAAGTTGTCAATTTTGGCTGTCAAGTCACAATCAAAATATATTTGTCTATGGTCCAAATCCTGAAATCCGTGGTCAACTTAACGTCAGTTAAGTTAATTTTATCGAGTGTAATTTGTGAATTTAATTTATAATTTGATTAGGTTAAATATATATTTTTATAAATTAAATATGTATTATTATCAGAATCACGTTAAACATTATCAATTAAATATATATTAATAGTAATTAATTAATTTATTTACATTGCAGTATTCTTCTCATCATTATGTGGAGCGATACGCTTTTGATAGTTTTTATATCCATTTGCACTGCGTTTCTGGGTGAGGGTAAGTGAATAAAAAATGCGTATTTTTGTTTTAAGTTCGTAGTTGTCAGTTAAATAATTGTAAAATGTGACCATTTTTTTTATAACTGATGATATTTCAAAAATAATTTCCTAGAATACCAGAGGAAAACCATAAAATAAAAATAAAAAAACTAGCAGGCAACGTGCTAGGAAATTTGGCCCTTCGGGCCTCCGCTTTATCGGCCTTTCGGGCCTCAGTTGATTTATTCGAATCTCGGGCACTGTGAAATTTTACCCTTTTGAGCCTCACAATGTATTTTTTGCTGTTAGGAGCAATCTAAATATAATAATGAACCAGGGTTGTAGTCCCGTGGCTAGTGTCGCGGACCCAGGAATCAGAGGTCCGAGCTTCGCACCCCGCTCTACCACAACTTTGTTCTTATTTTCTAATAAATAAATAGTTTGGTAAATCATTAAAACACAAATATTTTTTTAAAAAAAAAGAATAATCTGTTACTCAGAATAACGCTACCAAAGCCACACAGTTCTGTAGGCCTCCGTGGTGTAGTGGTTAAGACGCTTGACTCACGCATAGAAGGATCCGGGTTCGATTCCTGGTGAGAACACAAAAAATAAATGCGATCTCAAAAAACCGAATAATAGGTAGGGTGGCAACCTGATCCCCCCAACTCCCAAATTCTACCAATTTCGGGTGAAATCTATCATTCATAAATGAATAAACCAAATACATTTTTTTTTGTTTTCTCAGAAAGCTTCTTTTTCTGCCTGTCTGTTTTTTTTTTATATTACACCACAACAGGCCAGGAGGTCTAATTACAGTGGTGAATTGTAGCACAGAATAGTCAGGCTTGAGAAAAATCACATTTTGAATTTTTTGTATTCTCACCGGGAATCGAACTTGGAACCTTCCATTTGCGAGTCAAGCGTCTTAATAACTACTCCACAGAGGCCGTCTATAATATTATATATATTACGCCTATATAAATTATCATGAATACTACTTATCCTCCAGTCGTACATAATAGACGTTTATTGGTTTTTATTGTTTATTGGTTAGTATTAAATTATGTCATAGTTTCTATTTTATTAAATGGAATGTGTGCAGTTTTTCTAAATTATTATTATTTTTTTATTTTTTTTATTATTTTTTCACGCCCATAAGGCTTTTACATACACGAAAGTTTTACAAAATATAAGTATATAAACAACATTAAATTTAAAAAATACAATCTAAAGCAACAAAAGATAGAACAGTGTTAAGAAGTAAAGTTGGTATAAAAAAAGAAGATGAGTATATAAACAACATAGATTTAAAAAAAAAACATAATATTAAGAAATAAAATATAGGAACAGTGTTAAGAAGTATAGTTGGTATAAAAATAAAAAGATGAGTGTATTAACAACATAAATTTAAAAAAAATACAATATAAAGTAATAAAATATAGAACTGTGTTTAAAAGTTAAGTTGGTTTTAAAAAAATGATCTCACTGTCATTTGTCATTGAAGTTTAAAAACAAACAAATCCCTTTTATGTTTAAATATGACCACAGTTCACTATATTTTCACGTTATAAACAAACTGACACAAAGTAATATCAATATACTAACACAAATTAATTGTATGCGTCTAAATATAAACAATACCTAGTTTTCAGGCATTATGTGCAAAACATAACCTCACATTTTTGACAGTGTGCTCCTTCGCACTGGTATGGTGATAAAAGAGACAGCAGTCAGACGCATGTGTATTCCGGCAGTCTAGTGATGAGAGAAACGGAGCTTTACAAACCAGTCCGGTTATGATAGAGACAGCGCTAATGGTTTAGGACGCATGCGTATTACTATCAGTGGCATGTTACACATTCCACTGCACCACGAAATAACATAGGGTGGATTCATGAATAATTATTTTATTTATCAATAGGCAGGTTAAAACACGAAACAGTAGGTGCACCATGAGGCCGACTAATCTCCACTTGATTTCTTTTAGAAAAATGTTCACCTACAAGTAGAAACTAAATAAGTTAAACCAAAAAGGAAAATAATAAATGTGTCCACCCTAATTTTACCGGATCAAGTAGATTGGCGCAGTATGTGTGAAACGGGCCCGCACATGACAGACACACTCAATCATTTTTAGAATAATAATATTTAAGATTCACACACTATTTTCTTATGCAATTAAAATTAAATTTTACCATTTCAGGGCTTACATGGATTATGGTTTATAGAACAGAAAAATATCAAAAGTTAAAATCGGAAGTTGAAAGGCAAAGCAAAAGACGTAAGATTTTTTTTTTTGGTCTGTAAATATTGCACTATTTATGAATATACACAAATAACTGTTGATTTCAGTGGAGAGACGCAAAGAAGCCCATGGTGATTCATTAGATAAACAACATAAAAAGAAAATTGAAAGAGAAGAAGAACGCCTTAAAAATAATAATCGTGATCTGTCCTTAGTAAAGATGAAATCCATGTTCGCCATCGGGTTTGCATTTACGGCATTATTGAGTATGTTTAATAACATGTAAGTATTATTTCTATTTTATTTAGTAATATTAGGTGTACAACTTAAAAATAAAAAAAAAGAATAACCCGCTACGCCTCTATTTTGAGGCTTGTCAGCAGGTGGGATAGAGGGGATATGGAAGGAGGTAATGAAAAATACGCCACAACACCCAGACCAATTGATAAAAAAATCTTTCTTGGATTTTTTCTTGCAACTGGCGGGAATCGAACCCACGATGCCCAGTTTCACAATTGGCCGTCGCTTCTGCCGTTTTTTTTCTGGTAAAAACTAAAAACTTTCGTAAAAAACTGGTTATACATTTATGATTCAAAGTATTATTATTGAATGTTACACAGTGTGTAAAGTGACCACTGAAACCAGTCTAGACTTCCATAGTTCCCGCTCTAAAATGTTCTCCATCTCTGTTGTAATTTGTTAATTTTCAATAGATAAATTATGAGTTTAATTGAAACTGCTTTTATTGTTTATTTTGAGTTTTGTATCAAGGCTTGTTTCAGATATTGTCATTCTCAGTTATGAATGATCATATTGCAATTACACAGACGGTAACAAAAAACTGCATTTATTTACTTGTGTATAGTCCCGTTACAAAATTTCTTTCCAATATTTTTTTGTATAAATTTAAAGCGGGTGCTTTCCATTGATAGTTAGCACATGGTTTGAAATTTCAGATTTGATGGGCGTGTAGTAGCTAAGTTACCTTTTGCTCCAATATCCTGGATTCAGGGATTAAGCCACCGTAATCTACCTGGTGATGACTATACTGAATGCTCCTTTATTTTTCTTTATATTTTATGCACCATGTCCATAAGGTAAGGTTCTCATAATCTATTCATTTTAAATCTTATTCATTTTAAATACCCACAAACCTAGACATCAATGAAAACATCCGTTGTAAGATAGGCACTAAAAAAAATAAATTGTTTACATTCCATTTATTTTTATTCAGGAGCCAGCAAAAAATTAGGTGCTCTTTCAAAATATATTTGTGTAGGTTTATAAGATACTAACAGCAGCGTGAGACTGATCAACTTACCTTCATGTATCAGATGATCAAAATATGCCGCATTTAGTTTACCAATGCAGTGCCAATGCAATGCCAATGCAATGCACTACTGGTGCGGAAAGGGAATGAGGAAGTTCGATGGTATGCGAAGTTAAAATAAAAAATGTTTTCTTACGCGAGGTAAAAATAGAGCATTAAATTGTACAACAAAGTTTCTTGAAAACGTATGAAAGAAATATTAAAAATGAACTACTTTGAGCGACATCACTAATTCTTCAACGACCGATTCGATCAACGAGTTTTGTGATAGATTTCCGGTTTACGTGCAAGCTAATTCACCAATCAGCAGGACTCACCAAAGAGAACTTGTGACGTCGCACGCAGAGTAATTTCAAAATTAAAGCTTTTAGGAATCATATCGTTGATAATACGATACATAAAAATAACAAAAAATGCGACTGCAGAATTGTCTTTAGCCATAAGAGATTTTTAATCCTAGTTTTCGATTATGCATTTTTCAGTGGGTAACGGAATGTGTTGATTTTCTACGCTTTATTTTATCTTAACTGTTGATCTCTGATCTATTTATATGTGTATGTTGTTTATTCTTACTGCTTGTTTAAGTTGCAAGCAACAAATACTTTTTAAACAGGTGTGGTCCTGTGACTAGTGTCAGTAGATTAGAGGTTCGAACCCCGCTCAGCCACAACTTGATTCTCATTTTCTTGTAGTGAGTTGTTTACAACTCATTGAAAATGGCTCCAAAAATTCAGGTATTTGGGTAAATCATAAAAATGCAAAAATTTATTTTTATTAAAAAATTACTCCAATTATCACTTCATTACTAGGGTTGACCAGTTATTCGGAATAATTAATTCTTCAAACTTAAAAGTTATTTAAATCTATTTGTTACTTGGACTTATGATGGCTTTTTTCATATTAAATTTCAAAAACTCTCAATAGAAGAATCTTTACTTAGACTATATTACATAACAGGTTATAAATTATGAGTAATGTATGTTTGAATCTTCTCTTTACAGGCAAAACATTCAAAAGTTATTGGGATTCGCTCCATCAAGAGCTGCTTCCAAACAGGGTGGAGCTCTATTCGGCGCGTCACCGGGACAATTTAAATAGACTAGAAAATGTTTTGAGTTGTATTTATTCATTGTAAATGAATTTAAATAAATTGTATTTATTAATATATGTTTGATTCATACATGGGGAGTTGCATTATAAATCTATCAAATGCCAACCTAGTTAGATCAATACTGAGATATTCACCATCAAGCATTAACTCTGATATTGCTCTTCCTACTGCTGGAGCTTGCTGAATACCTAAAACAAATATTATACATAATTATAATCATAAAAAGTATCAATCAAACTTCATGGTTTGGTTTACCTTTTCATTCGACCAATGAGCGCTTTTGTCCAAGATATTTCATAATCATCATCAAGACTGGTAAATTGGTTACAACATTTACAACTTAAATACTCCTATTTACAAGTTTAAGGATATAAGAACACCACAAGGGTAAGTAATTAAAATAAGTGATAAATAATTCATAATAAAATAATGATAATAGTAACTAGCAACTAATTTCAATTTATAAAGTTTTTAATAAGCGACCAATGTAATCATAGAATTAAATGGTAAAGAATGTCATAGAATTAGCAAATATAACTGACATTGATTTGCATTGCAACACATTCTAAATATTAAAAAAAGAAGTTTATTCTTAATTTAACATTCATTAGATTTTTTATCATAAAATTTATATTTTGACAGTCAAATTATTCTTTAAATCTCTATGGATGATCTTCATTTTTAAAGCCGACGTGAAGCATTGTTTCCTACTAACATTTTCACCGATGAATAATTATTACCAATACTTTTACTGCCATATTGGTTTTAGGCATAGAATTAAGAATATTCTAGAAACCGCATACGCACATCAAACAGAAGGCGACTCAACTACCCATAAATGAGTAGGTTTATGTTTTGACCCATTAGTTTCTTTGTAGACGTAGAAATACTGCTAGGATCTTAAAGAAACAGGATGCAATCACATTTCATGTGTAATTAGCAAATGAATGTGTATATAACAAATGCATTACTTAAACATTTAATTATTTTTCCACCTGTCAAATTGTCGAAGAAACAAAATGTAAATTTTTTTAGTGTTGCCAGGGTAGTAATTTTTTTTACCCTACTTTGCTCATCTAATGAGAGAATTAATGAAAATTGGATCTCGGATTAAACAGCTCTGTGGTGGACATTTGACTGACATTATCTTCAAAACATCAAATATTATTTGACACGATATAAAAATATCAGTTTTATTTAAAATAAAATTTGTTTTATATTTTAAGTTTAAAGTTCATTCAACTACTCTTATTAAATGGCCCTTTACTTATCTACTCTGTTGTGTCAATCAATATTTCCGCGTGCACAATAAAATTTTAGAGAAATTAACAGATTGCTTTTTTTTTACCTTACATTTGTGTTATGTTTTTTTTTCCCATCAAGCAACATTACGCTGCGACCTTACAAATGGGCACGGCGAAAGTAGGACATAGTGGGGTAATTGTTGGGCACAGTCCGATGTATTCAAATATGATTCTACGCTCCTTCTGGACTATTCTTAATTCTATGGTTTTAGGTGTACATAACATATATGAAGCATTGTTTTCTGTTAATATTCTCATGACTTCAATTCTTACAGCTTAATAGCCTTGAATGGAGTGAAAATTAACAAAGCTATTTGTGGAAAAAACGATAAATAATTCTCTGCATAGTAGTATATAATAGTAGTGAAAAAAAAACTCTACATAGTATTAAAAAATTATATTAAGGGATACAAACCGTGTCCACTGAATCCAGTAGCAAAATATAAATTTACATGGTATGGGTGACATCCAATGATTGCATTTTCATCATATTTATTATAATCATAATAACCAGCCCAAGCACCGGTGACCTAAAAAGAATAATGTATATTACACAGTATTCGTACTTGTGCAAAATGTTTCAGTAATAGAGGCCTAAATTGTATCTTGACAAGATGCACATAACAGTACTTAAATCAGAAAAGTTTTTTTTAAATAATCAAAACATGGATTATAAATTAACAGATGATAAAGCTAGGTTTTTTACTGTCTTCTAACGTAGTATACAACCTAGTTAGACATCAAAGTATAAAAAAAAAGATATTTCATGGATATTTATGAAGGTACTGGACATTAGACATTTTTTTTAAAGAGTTATTGACACATTTCTGGTCATGCGGTTACAAAAGATCCCAGCAGAATGCTTGTACGAAGTTTTCCTGTAATTTGAATTATTTCATATCAAAAACACAAACAACTTTCGCTCAGAGAAATGTCTCTCTTGTGGCCTTGTTCAATGTCCTGGATGAACATATTGAGTTCTACAAAATGAAAGCCATCCAAGCCGAAAGCGTCTAAGAGAAGAGACCATTGCAGGAAACTGCTGTTAAATATTGCATAAATTTATTTATTTTATTTTTACATAAACGGCATAAATTGCTTTTAATATATACATTGAACATAAATATGAAGAAAAAATAATAAAATATATATGTATATATATATACATAAATACATAATGAAATTGCATAACTATAACAATAGTAACAAGTAAATACACATAAGCAACCAAAAATATACATGCATAAATATGAAAAAGCAAAAAATAAAATTATCTGCAAACAGAGAAAAGCATAAGAATTACACTATATTAAGCGTGTTGTCCAGATGTTGTTAAAAATTTATGTTTATGTAATTATTTTTGTTTTTAGTATTCTTTTATAATATACATACTTCCACTTTCCATTATGTTGTATCCCAACTAAACACAGGGCTCTTGGCCTCAGAGTTATGGATACATTACGATTTTTTTTGTAATATGTATCTTTCTGTGAATAAATTATTTATCTATAACTATTGTCATATCTGATACGATATATTGGAAATTGTTAAATAAATATTAAGAAAAATAATTTCAAACATTTTGATTTTCAATCACTAAGTGTCTTGTGTTAGATAATTTGATGAAGTTGATCAATGTAATGTACCTTACGATATAAAGAATAATCAAAATTAACATACTTTCACTCCTTCCAAAGATGGAACTCTATGTGATAATATAGGCCAAATGTTCTTATTAAAAAACTCATGGTCGACTTCCAAATCATCAATATTAGGTTCCTCTTCAACTGTTGGGCATCGTCCTGCAATAAAATTATTTCCCAGCCCCTCTCTGCGGAAATATACTCCAGAGGTATCTATTGTCATTGGAGTGTCTATGCCAGGAATATTTGGGTCTTGACTGTTGAAGCAGAAAACATATCGTTTCCTGAAAACAAAATAACATGTATGGAGAAACAAAGATGTTTCCAGTATGTCCAAATGTTGGTACAGGCTTGATTTCACCCCCTAGGAGTTCTGAAGATCTAACTTTATTTATTGCAATAGAGAGGGAAAACATTTTTCAGAAGGAAATATGAAAGTCTAGGCATTTGCTTACTTATGACCTATTACTACATGTACGAGACGCGTTTCCGCCTCGTATAAAGAATAGTGAGACTGTAAAAATCTCGGCAAGGCGCTGGTATTCTACTGCGAGCTGCGATAGGTATCAGTAGCCCGTAGGTATGAATATTTATTCCAAATACTGTCGGCTGACAGTGGCGGCTAGCAGGTTGTAAATTCCGCTTCTGGATTCGGCTGAGTCCAGGAAAGATGCAGTGAAGATCTGAAGACGAAGTGGCGAAGTAATCGGGCAGAGTAGAGTTAAAAGAGAGTGTTTACTGTTTTCGATCGATGTCTTTATTTTTCACATGTGCACATATTTATACAAGATTACAAAATCTGACCCTACGGTTAACTTAGGTATGGGAATGGTGCCGGCCCCCCACTCTTGTCAAGTATTCTCCCGAGCGGCCAACGTAAATAGGCGCCCCCTAGCCAACGTATAAGCCCCGACCCCCGCCTCCGTCCCTCCATTGCACAATCGAGCGCCGACTAGAGCGGACGTGAAAGGGCCGCTAGCTTGACACGCTCCGCTCAATTCGTCCTTTATACGGCAGCGGCCGGTTAGACACGGAATTAGCCTCGCAGACTCATACATACTAGGTTATATATTAAATACAAGTAAAATAATAATTGAAACATTAATACTAACATACAATAATAAAATAAAGGACTATGACGTCGGCTACACTCCCCCCTGTCGAGAGACACTCCTTAGTAATCAGACGTCATCTTGTTTTACATTAAGTACTGCAAGTTTGGCCGTTGGTCGCGTGAATTCGCCTTTCGCTGTCTTGACCCTTGCGGTTCTGATGATACCATCTCGTCCCGGGTTGACCTCGATAATTATCCCACGTGGCCACTCGTTCCGAGGTAGAGCTGGGTCCGTGATTATCACTACATCTCCTACTTCTAGCGGTTTTGTAATCTCCCTCCATTTTTGTCTCTGGGCGAGGGTTGGTAGGTATTCACGAAGCCATCTTTTCCAAAATTGATCGGCCATTCTTTGGGCGATTCGCCATTGTTTTTTAAGGCACACTTCTGGGGGCGTGTCTCGGTAATCCGCTAAGCGAGGTTGGCTACCGTCATCACCTATCAAGAAATGCATAGGTGTTAGTGGTGGAGCGTCTCTCGCGTCGAGTGACAGGTGAGTCAGGGGTCTTGTATTAACAGTAAACTCTGCCTCTGCAATGGCTGTCAATAAAACTTCCTCTTTTGGGGCCTGTTCTTTTAATATTGCCATTAGCGCGCGCTTTGCACTTCGGATCAACCTCTCCCAGCTACCCCCCATAAATGGGCTTGCCGGAGAGTTGAATTTCCATCGAATTCCCCGCACGGTGGCTGCATTCTGAAGCTCAGGATTGTCTGCGAGTTGTCGTACTGCTTCCGATATTTCTTTATCCGCTCCTTTGAAGTTAGTTCCGTTATCGGAATACATCGTGTTAGGGTGTCCGCGTCGCGCGGCCATCCTTCGAAGAGCTTGGATGGTCGCGTCCGCACTTAAAGAGTGAGTTATTTCGATATGAATCGCACGTGTCGTCATACATGTAAATAAAGCCCCGTAGCGCTTTTCTTTATGTCGCCCAACAGTTACATATAAAGGTCCAAACATATCGACTCCGCAGTGTGTAAACGGACGAACGTGATGATCTAGGCGTGCTACCGGTAACTGTCCCATTAATGGCGCAATCGGATGACTCCTTTCGTTTCGACAAAATTGGCAACGGTGTATTATTTGTCGAATATTTGATCTTAATTTTGTGATGAAGAAACGCTGCCTTAGATCACTCATCGTCCTCTCTGTACTTGCGTGATTAGCTTTTTCGTGGAAATTTCTTACAAGCAGGCGTGTATAAGCATGAGTTCCGTCTAAAATTATAGGCGACTTTATTTCGGCGGCCATGTTGTCTGTTGCCATTAATCTAGTACCCATTTTTAAAACATTATCCTTATCCAGGTATGGATTTAGACATGAAATTTTACTGGCTTTCGGGAGAGACTCCCCCCGTGAAAGAATTTCTATCTCTTTGTTGTAGCTATCGGATTGCGCAATCTTAATCCATGTAAGTTCCGATGCTGATATTTCTTGAGCAGTTAGTGTAGCGCTAATGATTCGCTCTCTTTTGCGACACCTGTTGACGAATCGAAAATCCACGCCGTAGTTCTAATTAAACGTTGCCACGACGAAAACCTGTTCTGATCCGGGAGAGCATTCAGCATTATTGCACTGTTCAAACATATTATTTCGGTCCGCAACTCTGTGTTAGCCAGGTTTCGATTTGTATTTAAACCTTTGACAGGTGGCCACATATCTTCAGAATATTTGAGGAATTCAGGACCTCCAAACCACATTCCTTTCATCGTAAGGTCAGGTATCTCTCCATCTCGGGTACCTAAATCTGCTGGATTCTGCTTTGTGGGCACCCATCTCCATTCCGTTGAGTTGGTAAGTTCGTCTATCTCACCCAATCTGTGTGCGACAAATGGTGAGTATGTTCGGGCATCACTCTGTACCCAAATTAAGACAGTTGTCGAGTCCGTCCAGTAAATAGTTTTTATAATACGGCTATCACATTCCTTTTTAATAGTAGCCGCTAAACGCGCTGCTATAAGAGCGGCTTGCAGTTCGAGCCGCGGTATCGATAAGGCACGCAATGGGCTCACCTTGCATTTACTGCCTATGAATGTGATTAAACTTTTGTCCATTGTCCTTTCGACGAAATATGCCACCGCACAGCTTGCTTGCTCCGAAGCGTCACAAAACACATGTAATTCTACCGGTGCTTCTTTATAGCTTGTGCATTGCCTCGGAATCGCGCAATTTGTTTCTTGTAAGATTCTCAACCATTTATGCCACTTTACCGCGTATTTTCCATCTACTTCAGTGTCCCAATTAGTTTTCGAACGCCATACCTCTTGTAGTAAGATACGAGGTCGGATTGTTAAACACCCAATGAATCCAAGGGGATCAAAAATGCTCATTACTTCACTAAGCATTTCGCGCTTGGTAGGTATATAGAGTTCGGACACCGCTGGAGTTTCTTTGAATTTAAACAAAAAATTGTCACTAACTGGATTCCACTTTATCCCGAGCACTCTTTCGGTTACATCTTGTCCACTTATTATATTTATAGATGTATTTGCACGCAGATTTTCCGGTATTGCTCGTACTACCTCTGGATTATTTGAGGCCCAATTTGTTAACTCAAAACCACCTCGTCCGAGCACTGTGGTAATATCGCTTCGCAATTGAATGCTTTCTTTTACCGAGTCGATTCCTATTAGAAAATCGTCTACATAAAAATTATTTAAAATGGCCATCTTTGCTTTCATCATTCCAAGTGATTGTTCCTCCGCTATTTTATTTTTAACAAACTGAGCGCTGCTCGGTGAGCATGTAGCTCCGAACGTCATTGAGCTCATGACCATCTCGCGGATATGTTCGTCTTCATTATCACGCCAAAGAAATCTTTGTGACTGTTGATCTTCGTCGCGTATTCGGATTCTCAGAAACATTTCTTTAATATCCGCCGCGAGGGCGATCTTTCCCTCTCGAAATCGTATCACGTTCCCTAGAAGTGAAGTTAGCATATCTGGTCCACTTAGTAAGCAATCGTTCAACGAAACACCGCGATATTGACTTGCGGCATCGAAGACAATACGTAGCTTTCCGGGTTTATTCACATGACTAACTGCGAAGTGCGGTAGGTAGTACGTTCTATTCGTCAATGTATTTTTCTCAATGCATGTGAGCTCTCGGGCATATCCTTTACTGATATACTCATTTATTTTCGATTTGTACGCGATAGCAAAGGATTCGTTTTTGCGAAATTTCTTTTCAATTAGTTCTAGTCTTCGTAGCGCCGTTTGCCGATTATTTGGGAGGCTTATGACGTCGTCTTTCCACAAAAGTCCTGTTTCCCATTGTCCCGATATCAGAGGTCGAGTAGTGTTTTGAAGAATATCAATTGCTCTTTTTTCACTACAAGATATTCTAATTGTCGGCAAAATACCTAACGAGTCAACGGCATAATTTTTCTTCACAAGATTTTCTAATCGGGCGTTGTCTTGTATTGCGGCGATTGTTTGAAACGGCATTGTATTTGTACCGCCGTGAATCGCCTCTCCTAATGCAGTAACGGAGATAATATATCTCCCGCTTTTCCTTGCTTCCCTCGTTACAATCAAGGAAGCATTATCTTGGCCAATTAAAATTTGCGGGCGCACTGTTTTAATTTGTCCGGCGTCCATTACGGCTTGAGGCGGTAAATTTAAATATTGCATCGTGTTAGCTCGCATTTTGTATATTTCACTGTTATCGCCGCGGATATTTACTATTATGCGACGTGATGACTCATCCGTCACATTCATGCCACCGGCCCCGTGAATTTTTAGTCCTCGTATTTTTCCTGACGCACCTGCACGGTCCGCCACTTCACTGTCGATGAGGGTAATTGTAGACCCTTCATCCAACAAGGCGTACGAAGTCACTGTTCCCGCTGGTCCACTTATTTCCACCGGTAATAATTTTAAAAGAATCGGTCCGTTCGTTGACCACGTGTTCACAACTGTTCTATTTCGTGAGTTTTCATTGTCATAGCGGTTTTCACTTTCACTCACTAAATTCTCACTTGATTCTCTCCTTGCGGATTGATTTCCGTTCAAGGAATTGTTTTGTCGCGAAAACGATGAGCTCGAGGCTCCGACCTCGGCGGTAGGTCGATATTCGCGCACTTCTCCGCGGTTAGATTCGTGAAGCGTTTTATGGTGCAATGAACGGCACCTATCAACGCTGCACTCACGCGAATGTTTACATTGCGTAACCCTATGCGATTCCCCTAAGCACGAAAAGCATAAGTTTTTACTTTTAACTATTTGCCATCGCTCGGCCACTGATAACTTTAAATAGTCCCGGCACGACTGAATAGGGTGAGATCGATTACACAATGCACACTTGTTCTTCTCACCTGTAGGTATTTGAGGCACTACCGCGGTATTTACTAACTCGCGTTTTCGATTGCCTTTTCCACTATAAATGTTCGGTTCGATACCTCCGCACAACATTGCGGCGCTCGATATTTCTTCTAGCCAGACAGAAAAATCTTTAACAGTGGCTCTGTTATTATCACCTCGTCTGGCCCCCCACCACGATGTACGCATACATAGCGGTAGTTTCGCTACTAGCTCGCTTAGTAACTGCGGGGTAGTAAGATATTCACCACCGAAGCCTTCCAGAGTGGCGATCACGTTGCTGATGGCACCAGATAGCTCGATCAGTGACTCCGTCGAACCAGTACCCTGAAGACATTGGAGTCTCCTTACTCTATCCAGCATGGCTGCGACGATGACTTCTTTTTGGCCAAAGCGCAGCTCCAAAGTTCGGATGATTTGTCCGACGTTACGCGGCTCTACGAGTAGCGCTGAGACCGCCTCTCTCGCTCGCCCCCTCAGGGCGCGCTGCAGACGTAGGAGGTTCTCCGGCTCTGATAGGCGGCACATCTCAGTCGATTGATGATACTGAGAGCTAAAGGTGGGCCACTCCAGCGGCTCTCCTGTGTAGACGGGCAGGTCCTTGGCGCTGGACTGTCGGGCCATCATGGCCCCAACTCTGCTGTCGTCTTCCACGTTAGGCGGCCTGGGGCTCCCTATCGACGAGGTTCTTATTGCTGAGGCCATCTCAGCAATAGCGGTGGCCATCTGCGCCATGGGATCTGCGGAGCGGTTGACCCACGTCTCTGTGAGTCCAGCAGCGCTCTCCTCAGATCCTTCCAATGGCGGGAGTGTAGATGGTCCCTGTTCTCCGTCCAACGGCTGTGGGCGGCTCTCTCTTCTACTCTGGCGCTTCAGTTGGGTGCGAAGCTCCTTGTTCTGTGCCTTCAAGAATCTGATGGTGTTGGCTGATGCTTGAGAAGCGTTGTCAGAAGCATCGTCGTCGGATGATTCTCTTTCAGATATGGCGGGGTCCACCCGTTCGGCGGCGTTCTTCCCCGATCTCAATACAGGAGTCATCTTGGGCGGCTGTGATATTCAGTAGAAGATTCGGCAGTGAAGGACCACTTTGTACGAGACGCGTTTCCGCCTCGTATAAAGAATAGTGAGACTGTAAAAATCTCGGCAAGGCGCTGGTATTCTACTGCGAGCTGCGATAGGTATCAGTAGCCCGTAGGTATGAATATTTATTCCAAATACTGTCGGCTGACAGTGGCGGCTAGCAGGTTGTAAATTCCGCTTCTGGATTCGGCTGAGTCCAGGAAAGATGCAGTGAAGATCTGAAGACGAAGTGGCGAAGTAATCGGGCAGAGTAGAGTTAAAAGAGAGTGTTTACTGTTTTCGATCGATGTCTTTATTTTTCACATGTGCACATATTTATACAAGATTACAAAATCTGACCCTACGGTTAACTTAGGTATGGGAATGGTGCCGGCCCCCCACTCTTGTCAAGTATTCTCCCGAGCGGCCAACGTAAATAGGCGCCCCA